>NW_005187460.1:3223132-3226541 GCF_000239375.1 Pundamilia nyererei
AGTGATGAATAGTAAGATGTTCTGGCTTTGCGGAGGGCTTTCTTATAAAGCAGCAAACTATTTCTCCAGGCTAAATGATGATCCTCTAAATTTGTGACACGCCATTTCCTCTCCAGATTACGAGTCATCTGCTTTAGGCTACGTGTTTGAGAATTATACCACGGAGTCAATGTGTGCACAAATACAAGCTTCAAATAAATAGGGACAAGATGTCGTTCATTTCTAATGATTGTTGCTTACAGCGTTCACAAAATGCGATTTGATGCACTGGACATGATTTTAATTCATTATCAAGGAAAATGAGAAAGAGCAAAAATAGCAACTTCATAATTATTTGTCATTCAATGGATATTAGCCTCATATTAATGTATTCCTTTTTAATATTATTGTTGTTGTTAATACAAAGAATACAACTGAATGCCCACGTGAGCACACGCAGCCACAATCGGCAGCATCCGACAGGCTCATCCATCTTTATCACTGCAGCAACAGCCTGCTCACACTTGCCATGTGAATACACAGACTCTGTGTTTTTTCCTCGTCCTTCCATGTTTCCCTCCTTATTTCCTCATTTTTGAAGCATAAGCTTCACATGGGTAAGAGTGGACAGCACATTTATCAAAAAGACAGACTTTATCTTAGTGTACAGATGAAAAACGCAGTCCCCTCAGATCGTAAAATTCAATCCCGTGTGGATTTATTGAGAGACCACTCGCAGGTTGTTTCCATGAAACAAACGCGCCGTTTCTTTTGTGCAGCTGCTTTTAATGTGACTGTTATGCAGGGAATGTGAAATGTGAGCATTATTTTTCTAATTGGCTTTTCGTGAGCTCTGTGAATTGATGATTGGTAGACTGTGAATATGAGCAAGTCAGAGATTGGTTTACTGCCTGTGGATCGAACCAGGGGGAGTTTGGAAGATGACACAATTGTGTTGCTTTGTCTTCAGTCAGAGGTGATTATGGTCTGATAAAATAACATCTTCTCCTGCTCCGTTTCTCACTTATACTGACGCTGACAGGAACAAAGTGTTGGATGACTCAGGGCAGCTGTCAGAAGACTTTAATTGGACACGCACACACTCACACTCACTCACACAGCATCATCTTTTAATCACTCCAGAGGGCATGACACTGACTCACAATCACTGTCTAGAAGTTTACCCCCTTAGAATGTACTGATTTACATTATGAGGACTGGCTTTCCATTCCATCAATAACATATATCTGCACACGCACACACACACGCACACACACACACACAAATCCCTCCTCTCGCTGTATGAGCTTGTGAGCAACCCCCTGGACTGCTTCCGATGAGCTTCTGCTTTGTTAGTGCAGTGTAAGTAGCAACATGATAACATCTACCCAGCTCTGCAGTATTTTCTAAATGCTTTAAACCACACTGATTGTAGTTCCCATAATTTTAATGGTACACAGCTGGATTTGAAACTCTAGATTTATGCACCGTTGCACAAACCGGGGAGAAATGCTGTCCTGAATCAGTGTTACACGCTGGCTCTACCACCACAGTAAGTGATAAATGGGCTAAAATAATCAGTGCAAAGTGTTTCATATGGAAATGGAAAAATGTGAACCGCTGTTTTAAACGTCAGTAACTTCTGTTCATCTGTTGCAGCAGAAATCGAGACTCATCAGCCCAGACAACTTTTTTGTAGCCTCAGTTTCTTCAGCACCATGGACCTCATCTGCTTCAAGGTTTGACATGTTGTGTGACCACCTCTGCCATCAACAAGGCATTTTCACCCATAGAACTGCCTCCGGCCATTCTTTGTAAGCCCTAGAGATGGTTCTGTGGGAAAATCCAATTAGAGCAGCAATTTCTGGTACTCAGAGCAGCCCACCTGGTACCAACCAATTGAACAGCTGTACCTAATAACGTAATAAGTAAGTAATAAACCAATGGGTGTACATTCTAGCAACCATTTAAAAAGAATAGCTCTACTTAAAAGGTGCTTATTTTGCTTTCCTTATTTCCTCATATATTCTCTTACACTGGCCTCAGCAACCCAGTAGGCAACAAAATGGCCAAAATCTGAAATATTAACCTCAAAATTTGTATTACTAGTTGCTGTGCAGTAAGTCAGACTCTAGAGTGCTCTAAAGGCTTCAGACAGTTTTTATAGTCTGGATCTTTATGATGCCTATTAGTTTAAAACATTTCCCTAGTTTTGCATGTTCAGCTAGAACGACTAAAAAGTCTATTAGAAAGTCAGCGTTAGTCATATTAGAAATTTTGTTCTGATAAATCACTAAAAAGACTAAAAACACATATCCAGAAGAAGTATTTTATTAACACAGTTTCTTAACTGTATTTATTTTGAGTATCTTAATTTAGAGTTTTAATTTGAATAGTAATGATAGTAATGGATCCTTTTTGGGTTTCAGCTTAAAATTAGTAAAAAAAAAAAAAACATGATTATGTGATTACCTAAAAAAATAATAATGTGCATTTATCAATAAAAAAAAAACATCTGATCTTTCAAGACTTCTACAGTTTCTGCATTAGTGCAGTTAAGCCTTTTGTGTTTCTGTTATGGATGTACATCTGTGTAGTAACATCCTTGGTGTTAATTAATGTATGATTTTATTAGTAGACAAAAAAAAAGACATGCTTCACCTTCAGCTCTGTGTCTCAACACTTAGACATACTGCTCTTTATTTATTTAATCAAAAATATGTGCCAATACTTTTCTGCATACTTTCTCACAGCACAGTAATACATAGTCCTTATACAGTCAATACATTCATTAAGAGGAGGAAAAAAGTGGATTTATGCAAGCCTATAATCACTCCAATACAATCAAAAAAACACTGATTTGAAATACTGCCACGGAGGAGGGTAAAAGACTGCTCGAAAAAGTCATTGTGTAGAAAATCGCTATCAGAAAAATACCAACAAAAAATGCCAGAAGCGTCATGAGTACATTAATACATCATTAGAATAGTGTGCTGCATTTAATGACTGAGTATAAATACATATTCGATCTTATACATTACAAGTCCTATGGCACAAACACTTTTAAAGCTCCTTTCTGTCTAATATAAACTTTATTTACACACATTTGTGCACACACAATTGTGCAAACACACACGCGCGCACACGCACACACACACACGCTGCAGAGCTGAGCAGGTAGAGAGAGACAGAGAGGAAATGGAGCAGAGAAAGATGCGTGAAAGAGAAAATACAATTTTCCCCTCTGATTGATTTATGTTTAGTTATCTTTTTAATATCTGGCTGCAGAAAATATAGATCCCGGGCACTTTCTTTTTTCTCCCCCTCATAATAGGGAATATTTCTTGGCACTGACCACCCTCACACACCAACACCTTCTCCCAGCAGCCTCACGTGGGGGAATATGGGACACCTGCATGTGACGCCCCCC
>NW_005187460.1:3226561-3228887 GCF_000239375.1 Pundamilia nyererei
AACAAACACACACACACATCCATCCCTCCGTTTTGATTTCGCAGCATGTCTGCCTCTCTCCCTGGAGGCCGTGACAATGAGCCGCTGGTTGTCGCATAAAATGTCACATTAACATTGGCGAAACACTGAATGGGGTTAACACGCCAAATGAATGTCATGGCAACACTGATCTGGGTTGAGCTCCGTACACTGATGCTGAGGCAAATTTTTTGAAATTGCACTTTCCTAGTGATCGCATGTTGGCCATTAGGCAACGCTGATTAGAACCGAGGCACATATTTCATGGCGTTTACATTCGATCAAGTCTGACATCCTGCTGCTGAGCGTGGCTTTCAGTATCCACTGGTTTCGGCTCAAGGCCCCTAAATTTCCTGGTGAAAAAGATGGAGCGATACGCTGTGCACGAGGCATAAAAGGCTCCAAGGTAATCAGTTAACAATTAATGAGGACACCTGAGAAATTAACTTTGAGCAAGTCCTTTTGCAAGCAAAGAGGGATGAGTAGGAGGAGTAAAGGAGGTGAGGAGCAGATGGCTACTCGCTCATTTGTTTGTTTTTCTGTTTGTTTGCATTCAGGGGAAAAAAAATCAATTTGTGTGGGAAAAAAAGAAATTGGAAACGAGAATGGATGGGCAATGTACCGAGAAGGCGGGAGGGTTGGAAGTTGGGAAATTGGGTTTACTCTGGTAAAAGAAATCTTTGATGGCAAAAGAAATTGGAAAGACTTGTATTGTATAAGCCCATAGCTGGAATTTGTACAACTGCAGCACTTGAAAATGTTTTTAGCACAAAAGAAATGGAGGTTTTGGACACAGTTTTATCTCTCTGTGAGGAGTTCAGCCAGTTCACTGGTGGAATGAAGATTTCTTAATAAATGAGTTGGACTAAACTCATTATCTCTCATTTCCTCATCACCTATAGACACTCCAGGGCCCTATGATAGTTCAGAAATTTGATTTGGTTTATCTGTGACATCATCAATTCTTGTGAAAACATACCCTCCCTTTCATGTAAAATGTAACCAAATGCATACCAAAGCCCAGTTTGGTGCCACCTGGGGTAAGTGGGCCCAGCAGATGTGCAAGTTAATATTCGTCAGCTATAAATGGGTGGATATGCTCATTTTAACATAATATGTACTGTTATATTGTGTTGGAAATGTGTAAGCTTATTTGACTATCAAAAAACAAACGTTACATTACTACAAAGTCTATTTGCCAGAATGATGGTAAGTTTTATTTGATGGGAAAATATCTTCTTATGCCACTTTTATTGTCTCACCAAAGAAAGTTCAAGACTGATTTAATCATAAATGCACTATAAATGCATATTTTTAAAAATAATTTTCAGAATGGGCATAGGAAAATTATATAAAAAACATTTATATATTTTTTTAAATGTTTACAAGTGCACTCCAACACCAGCTATAACACAACATTTAAAAACTATTTAATTCCCAACTCATTGCATAGTAATACTTGGCCATCATCACTTTTTTTTAGTATCATTTCCAACATGCATGGAACAGCTAAGGAATACCGTGTTGTATTAATGAAGATGGTAAATAGACTGGTTCACATGTGGCACTCTTATACTTCACAAGTAGAGTAGCTCTTCTTTTTTTCTATGTCTAAGTGCTTTTGTCTAACATTCACACTAAGATGAACACGTCAGGGACGACTTGGAGTTCAAGGATACATTGGCATGCAGACTGGAGCATGGCCCCACTAAACGTCTTGATTAGTAAATGACCTGCTCTGAATCTTGAGCTACCCAGATGAAAGAGTCTGTGTTAAGATTTACAATGGGTGGTAGGTGGCATAATTTAGTTAGGTGGTCCATAAGGCCTCAGTGACACCTAGAGATCCTCTGGCAACCTCTGGCTGCTAGGGAAAAA
Organism: Pundamilia nyererei; assembly: GCF_000239375.1. NCBI lineage: Eukaryota > Metazoa > Chordata > Actinopteri > Cichliformes > Cichlidae > Pundamilia > Pundamilia nyererei. Next base: position 3,228,458 of record NW_005187460.1, read on the forward strand.
CATGCGTTCCCTGAATGGTTGGTAAGCGGTTGCTGGCCTTTGCAAGGTGAAATCGGTTATCAAAAGGATGATGCACCAAACACCTCTTTGTGATTCCTTTGGCCAATAGCAGGTTGCTGCAGCTGTCTGAAGTTTGCATGGAAGATGCAAACACTTGCTAACTACTAGCCGAACTTTAGTGAAACTTGGAAAAAATGCAACTCAAACTGAATTTCACCACTGCTGGGATAGCAGCAGTTAGCCAGCAGTTGGTGTCATCCATAGCTAGCTAACTACAGGCAACTGTAGGGTGACCAACTGTCCTCTTTTCCACGGACATGTACCCTTTTCACATTCTGTCCGGGGCGTCCGGGGGGATTTTCGAGATGGATGAAAATGCCTGGGTTTTCCTATTGGCCTACAGAGGACGCATATGTGTGACGTCATCCCC
>NW_005187460.1:3230906-3234881 GCF_000239375.1 Pundamilia nyererei
GACTTTATCAGCTATGACAGACACACCTCACATTCATCAGATTTAAAGCCTTACAGAAAGAAAGACGTGAGGTGTGTCATCCCAGGTATTAACAGAAATATGCCCTTTGGCACAGCTCCATTCTCACTAGATTGATGAACACTTCTAATGCCCCAAGGTGTCTGCAGAATGGATGTGCATTGATCTCAGTGCACTCTGTCTGTGGGCAATACAGTACAGGGTTTGTGTGTGTGTGTGTGTGTATATGTGTGTGTTCTCATTTATGGTTTGTTACCAGGCAATACTGAGACAGAGTTGATGTACGTGACTATATTTCTGTATAAAATGTTACAGAAGTGCCATTGCCCAGCAGCAGAAAGAGCAGAGCAGAGCTGTGTCACCTTGGGCTTGAGACCAAATTCACTGCTGCATCATGGGAGCAAAAAAACAAAAAAACTTTGGACGGAGGGCAAAACCCCCCAAACAAACAAATGGAGCAGCTTTTTCTGTCCTCTCTATCTTTCTCTCTTTCTCAGTCTCTTACAAAGATAAAGGGTTAAAGAGATGTTCAGCTACATTCATTATATTCTTCCGGTTAATGGCTAACAGTAAGTCACCAAGGACCATTAATAGTTAAAGAGGACTATCTACTTACAGCAGAAATTTCCTCATCCTAATACTGGAGAAGGGATTACTACATAAAATGACACCTTGGCACCACACCAACTCCAAGTCATATTTTTTTTTTATCTTTTTTTTTTGTTTTTTTTGCAAAGCTACAATAACAGTCATATCTACCATCACATAAATAGTTTACCAACAATAAGCAGAGTGCCTATTCAGCCTACAGCAGTCTGCAAGCTTGGACGTTGGATGACTCGATCTTCCACAGTGAGTGTCGACTTGGAGGTGACCGGCACTGCTAGGGTGAACTCAGCACACGCAAGGAAAAGTCTGGGAGGGCTGCTCGTTTTATGAAAGCCCTACTTAACATGCCGTGGAGACTCTTCTGCGTGTTAAACTGGAAATGACAGCGCTGTTTTACATTGCTTGAGAAAGAGCGTGAGGATCATGTGGCAGTGGGCACACTGTCAGTGGCTCTGCCTGAGTGAATCACCCCTTGAGGTGAGATGTTTAGTGCCCACACTCTTACTGAAACTTTGCCTTTTGGAAATGACTCCCAGCAGCAAAAGACACAGCTGTTCGAAGCTCTTCATCGGCAGCGTGCAGCACGGCCCACAGTAACTTTGACGCCCCACAGAGGACTTGTTTTTATAGTTTTGTCAGTTTATATGTTACAAATGGTGGCTCATACTGAGTGCTAGATGGTCGTGATGTCTTTTTATCAGTCTACAGCCATCAGTTACTTACAGTAGATTTATTTTTTTTGCATGAAGGAAACCATCAACACCTATTCAGTGCTGGTCGCTGCTTTGTGAATACTTTTTTGAACATCAGAAGCCTTGCTGGTTGTTTTTCCACCTTGCTTTGCTCAAAGGTAGTTGAACCATTTGCTCAATAGGTGTTTTGACATTTTCAAGCCTTAAAAGATACAGGCAAAGCTGGTCACCATCGAGACAAGCCTGAATACACCCGCTGCCCCACCCCTCCAGTGATTGAGGGTAGGGGAAGCAACTCGTGGCTAAGAGCTCAAGAGGAAATGCAGATGGGCTTCCCATTTTTGTCATACTGGTACACCAGCATCTTGATGCAGTGGGAGTTGGCTGGTGAGATCCAGGGACTGCTTGTGATGGAGAAGTTGTGGCTGGCGTAGAATGGCGGCGGCTGCTTCCGGCAGTGGACCAAGGCTCGCAGCACATTGGCCGCCATGCTCCGGAAACGCTTGCTGATGAAGCAGTAGAGGAAGAAGTTGATCCCGGTGTTGAGCAGTGCTAGCATGTTTGCCAGATCCGTGAGTACATGGAGCAGACGGCTGGCAGTTTGTGATGCCGGGGGAGACGAGTAGAAGTGGTAGAGGATCACGAGGGTGCGCGGTGCCCACAGAACAGCAAAAATGGAGGTGATGGCGAGGAGGATGGCAGTGGTCTTGCCGGTTGAATAACCACGCAGACGGAAACAGCTACGGCGTCTGCGCAGCTTACGCACAATGACGGCATTAAGGGAAAAGAAGACCGTGCAGGGTAGGAGGTACACGGTGGCACAGTGGGCCCACACAAGGACGTGCTGGGCCACCGTTCTTTTGTCGCCCTCTTCTCCTCCTCCTTCTCTTCCGCCCCCTCCTCGATCACTACTACCCAGTCCAGGAAGGCTGTGCCAAAACTCAGGCCACCAGTAGTAGGGAGCTGCAGAGACCAAGCATCCAACGTAGACGGCGAATATCACTCTGCGTGTGCGGGCTGGGTAGGAGACCGTGTGGTAGCGCAGAGGGTGACAAACAGCGATGTAACGATCAATGGTAAGAGGCACGGTGATCCAGATGGAGGTGTGGATGGAGGAAAACTCCAGCACCTGAACTGCGTTATTTAATGACGGAGGCAGCGGCGCCGCCAAAATAAAATCCTCCAATATAAAGTCAACAAAAACAATGAGGAACAGAACGAGGATGTCGGCAGCTGCCAGAGCCAGGAGATAATTGTAGGAGGACTTCTGACGACGCAGCACCAGCTGGGACAGGATTACCACAGTCAGGATGTTAGCTAGGAGGAGGTGGGAGGGGGATGCAGACAGGTGATTGAAAGAAGATAGAGGAAATAGGGAAATGATGAGGAAGGAAAAAGTATGATGAGATCGGGAAAAGGTATGGGCATGGGTTAGGGCAGGGAGAAAACAGAGAAATTGAGTGTTAGTGAGCAGATAATTGAATGCGCTAGCAATAAACAAGACAGCAACAGAGAGGGAGTTGATAGTGATGTGTCGGTCGCGAACGAAACGGCTCTTAGAGCCAGATCTTTGACGTGAACAACGCGAGACCTGGCTCCTTATCGCGAGCTGTGGGTTTTTTTTTCTTTCTCGCACCCTCTCTCGCACTTTTTTCCGCTTTGTGCTTTGCACTGGGAAGAGGGGGGAGGGGCGATAGTTACACTCGCAGTAGCACAGGAACAGAGCGGGAGGGAGAGACAGAGAAAGAGAGCCAGGGACAACGTCACATTAGAAAGGTATAGTAATCATCCACAACTATTTTCAGTTGCAGATGATAAAGGATTCAGAAAGTTTATTCATGCAGGTCCATATGACAGAGATTATGCATGTTATTTTTGTTTTCATATTTTAATTTATATTTAATTGTGTTGTGGTTTGCAGTGTTTTGTGTGGTTTCACTTTAAATTGGTTTAAAAGGAAAAAGCTGAAAATGTAAATAGTTAAAAGTTGAAATGTGAATAATTGGGTTTGTATTATATGATTTATTTATTACATTTTATGTGGAGTGAATAAATAAAAGTATATTTACGGTGACCCCTAGAGACAGAGCACGTACAAACTTCAAAACACGTAAAAACTCCAAAACACGTACAAAAGACAACAGAAGTGCTCCAGGATGCTAGGCGCAGTGTTGAGCTTTCGTTACCTAGTGGTTACCTAGTGAATATATATGAGTGCTTGTGTATAAATACACAAGCAATACACATACGCTTTCAGTTGTGTAATTTAAGTGATCTAGGTAGCTCTGTTTTGGAAGTTCAGTTAAAGCTAGAAATGTGTTTTGGAGTTTGTACGTGCTTTGTCTCTAGGGGCCACTGCATATATTTACATATAAACATATTTAAATAAAACCACTTTTCGGAGCCGAAAGAGCCGGCTCTGTTTAGTGAGCCGAGCCGAAAGAGTCTGTTCTCTAAAAAGAGCCGGAAATCCCATCATTAGGAGTTGATAGCAATAGAGATACTGCAGACAGGTAGGTGCTAACACAAGCTCAACACAAAAAGCAGACACCAAAATTAGGAGGCTAGAAAATTTAAACTGAGCAAAAAAGAAAGCACATCAACAGCACCACCTAAAAGCAGGTGTAAAAGCATGCCGAGTGAACTCTGTGCCCTG
>NW_005187460.1:3234921-3242878 GCF_000239375.1 Pundamilia nyererei
AGGCTAGAAAATTTAAACTGAGCAAAAAAGAAAGCACATCAACAGCACCACCTAAAAGCAGGTGTAAAAGCATGCCGAGTGAACTCTGTGCCCTGTGACATTTTCTTGCAGTTTCAGTCCACAGTATACAAAAATATTCAATTCTGTCATTATTCCCAGACAGTGTTTTCCATGTTCAAACAGCTCCTATTCTGTAAACCTTCTCTAGTTTATTGATCCCCTTCATCTACACCTGCTGTGTGATTCCAGCAGCACCTGCCTGTGCCTTTGGCCAAATTGTTATCTGCAATAAAGAGCGAACCCACAACAAAAACAGGAGGGCAGCGTGCAGCATCGCAGCCTTGGCAATTTGCTGAGTTCACTACTATGTGCCATCCTGCTGCCGGCAATTTCGGTCCTAAAACAAAGCACAAGGGCACCCCATCTCTCCATTTGCCTCTGTTTTCGATTTTTATTCCATGTGCCCAACAAGCTCCATAATAACCTCTCATCCAGCCTGCCAAGTTTCTCTCCCAGCTGATTTATTACGCATTTGTTTTACAGGTAAATACCCAAGATGGAGTGCAAAAAGGCCTGAATGTGATTTAGCTCACGACTGCATTTAGTCTGACTGCTGTGCATCTGAGAGGCACCAGCACAGCTTTCTGGCTCTCACGTGGACCTGCACATCCCATTTCTCCAATCAGTGCAAATTGCACATTGCTCCCAAGATAGTCCCATCACGTCAGCAAGGTTTATAGGCCTCACTCAAACCCTTCCCAAACTTCGAGGGCACAGCACACAAAATGCATGCTTGGCTTACTCTGTAATATGAATGGAAGTAAAGACTGAGACAAAGACTAAAATCAGTGAAATGAATCATCAGCATTGCTGGTACATTTTAAAATTGAAAACATTTCATCACTGCGAGTGCGAGGAAGGAGGGTACTTAATTTGACAGTTCAGTACACATCGTTTAATTGATTAACTGCTCATTCCTGTTTGTCTAATAAAATCTAATTGGGGACCTATGCTTCCACTTATTTTTTGTTACTTCTGTGAGGTGGCCTCCATGTGCTGGTGTAGCGGGTGCAGTGCCTAGCCTCAAAGGTATTGATCAAAGCTGAATTCAAATGAGACCTTCTGGGATGCTACGTGTCTGTAGATCTGACATGGTCCCTGGGTCTTGGAGGAGTATTCTTGGATCCTTTTGTTTTGAGCATAATTCATACTCAGATTTTATCCTGTGTTACTTTTGAAAATTAGGCTTTCTGTGTTGTTTATATCTGTATTTTATGTCTTACTAACAAAAAACCTGCCCTACGGATGGTTTTTGCCAAGTCTGTGGAACCTTTTCACGTCATTTATATATGAAAAGACATGTTGTTCTTTTTATTGTCACTTTATCACTCTATATAGTCAGATGGAAAAATCAGCTATTTGTAAATACCAAAGAATGAATAATCTTTGCAAGCTATATCTTCACTGTATAAGAAAAAGCAATTACAATTACAGGCCCTATTAGCATTACTGTTTGATAAACATTTACAGATATGAATGAGAACACATGATACTTGACTAAAAATTGCTTAGCAAATTGTACAACATGCATGTAATGTAGATGTAATGGCACAGCTCATTTTGAGATCAGCTACTACACGTAATCATACGTCTATAATTAATCTCTTCATCCTGGTATTCTATGGCAAATGCCAATGGGGCTCCATGGCAGTGAGTACAGGGCCCTCAGCCCACTCATGTAGTCGGTTTCTGATTGCTTGGTTAGCCTACTGGTGTGGTGGGAGACACAGCAAACCTGGCAACGGAATTTATTGATGTGCCGCCCTGGTGGAGTTGGACTACCTGCATAAGCTCTGTAGGGACCAGGTATCGCCTCATGCAACCAGCAGTGACACTAACCCTAGCCAAATGCAAAACTATTGAAAAAACAGCCAGAAAAGATGACAAGGGAGAAAAAATGGGAGCGGCCTCCGCTTATTTGTGTTTTTTCATTCCTGTTGTTTCATTGTTGCCCCTCTACTGCACCTGTTGGTAATTTAATTAGCACCAACGCATCTGAAACGAATCCACTCTGCTAGTTGACTGACTAGGCAGATATTACAGAAGGTTAACAGAATGGATGCTATACTGTGATTTAAGTGTCCCTTAATTTTTTTGTGCAGTGTATTTCACCATCAACACAGCCTATTATGACACTGATCAATAGTGCCACAGATTAGATACAGGACTGGGAGGAGATCCCCCTAAGACCCAACCCATCATCACCTCAGAGACATGCCCAGATGTTGTGCATATAGATAGATGGGTGGCTAATCCAACCCTCAAAGGGATGAGGATTATGACTTTCACTGCTACGCCTACACAATGTATGTCAGTAAAAAGTTTTAGCCTGAATACTTTGTTCATCACGATACAATGTGAGCTTTAGGTTTTCTCTTGCTTTTTCTTTTAGGCATCAAATAGTGTAATTTTTTGTGATCTGTAGACTTACTTCAACAAATCTGACTTAAACTCAATGCAAAACAAATTTGTGATATTCTTGAGGTCTTCTCAACCGGCTCAATGCATTTCTCTTGAAATATTTACTGTTTATTTCTACACATTTTTCAGTATTAGTTTGCTAACAGTTATCTTCTGCTTGCTTAATTGGTGCATTGCTACCTGTGGTTGTTGTTGTTTTTAAATACACCAGTGCCACCAACTACACACTAGAAGAATAGATTGCAAGCATCAGTAGGGCTGCTTATCAACTAAATGGGTTTCTAAGTGAAAAATGGACTTTCTCCTAAAAACTGTGCTGCATAATGCTCAGGATACCTTTAATGGACTCTGGCTATCAACTTTCATAACCAAGGTTATCTATCTTCCTGAAACGCTGATGCTGACATTTTGAAAATAAACGTTATTTTCCCCTGAAAGCGATGATCCGTGAATTCTGTTTGCTACCACTTTATTTGAAGGCGTGTCACCCTGAGACATGGGATGAGTCTTTTTTGATGTTTATGGTCGATGTCAGTGAGTGTTTTTAGGTCATTTATGTTATTTTAAACTAATACCAAAATGGTTTGAGACATCAATGTTATGATAACATGACATTACCAAAGATTAGGTTACTGTACAACCGGGGTTTCATGCCTTGTTCAACCTGCACCGCTGTAGCTGAGGTCAAAGAAAACATTCAAGGCACTTCAAGTAAAGTCTTACCTTCTGTTCTGATAATATTCAGTGAAGGCAGCCATTTATTTAATGCATTTGAACCTTTTTTTGTCCTCACAGGAACGTAAGTGCAGTGTGAAATTCAGAGACATGTTTTGAGTCACTTGTTTCCAGTTTATCCAGAGATTTCTATTTCATGCTCTATTAGTTCAATAACCTATCTAACGATAAAATACACACAACATTGCATGTGTGCTTTGCTGTTGCTGCATAACCCTCTTTAAGTCAAACCTGCCGAAGACACGTAAACATTACACTTTACACAACAGCTTCACAGACATCAAAGCACTCAGTGGCAGTCACAGTCCACACAGTGTGTCTGTGTGTGTGTGTGTTCTGTGATCCTTGTGCCTCCCTCTGCAGTAAAAGATCTGGGATTGGATTAAATATGGCAGCTTGAAGTCTGGTACATCACACTTCACAGCCTCTGCCACTGTCAACTGATTAGAAATTACAAAGCCAGCTCTGGATAACGACTAAAGTTGTGCGGAGGATGTGCAGCAGACGACACAAACGCACATAGAAATGCATGTGCGGCTCCACAAATGTGCATAAAAAACACACAGATCATTAGGGAAGCACCAATTCATTAACGATCTATCAATAACCACAAATGAGACGTCAAAGCTGCTCACAACACCCAACAACTTAACAAATATCAGTCACATCACAATTGCACAGCTCACTATCCTCTCCATAGCTGAGTTGCTTTCGTCTTAAATCTTGTCTGACTGTGTCATTGATTCTTTGAGTTTAAAGCTGCTTGTTGTTGTTTTTGATTTTAATTTTGGTAGATCAGTACAGATTACACAACTCAACTCAAACAGTAAGAGATGTGGTACTTAATCGTTTGTGCTATGAGGTGTATATTAACCCCAAATGAGAGACAGTATAGCGATTTTGTGTCATGTGAAGGTGTTTTAATCTTTTCCCTTTGATTTGACAAAACTTTAATAACAAAAAACCCCTTGATTTTCTTTTTATTTGACTGTTGGCAGTTGATTTGGGTAACAGGGGTCAAGTTTGGTTGGTTGCTCCCAGTTACTGAGCACAGTGTCGTTGCTGTTTGCAGGACATTAAGTCAAAGTCAGCGCATTGATTTTTAGACCAAAAAAAACATTTGGATCTTGGTAATCGGCTAACTAAGTTACTGTCTGAAGGAAAAATGTCATGTCCTTCTTCTGGCTTCTTAAACGTATGGCTTTGCTATATTTTTTTGTCATTCATAGCATTTTGAATACATGTGGGTTGGGATTATTGATCAGATAAATTTTACTTTAGGTTAACAACCCAATAATGCTCAGGGTCTAGGAGATGTCACTGGGCTCATACTGACATAAAAGTATACTTAGTGACACCATGATTTTATTTATATGTAGGCTAATTGCTTTTTGTTTTGCTTCCTTACTCAGTGTAACATTGTCTTTTGTACTTGTCTAGTCACATGACTCTTAAGTACTTTTACTTTATTATTACGGTCATCACATCATCTTTTTTCCAACTCAGAAATGGCTTTATTTGGATGAGAGGACATTAGTAATCTGCATCCATAACTGTATGAGGACTCAAAATTTCACTCACTGGGCTGTACTATACAGCAAGCTATACCTCAACTGACAACAGCTTAAGATGACCGCATTGGTAGCACTGTTAACCATCGCTGTGAGTCCATCGCCATTACAGTGGTGCTGAGGGCTTGCCAGACAGTATTTTCCTTAGCAATAGGCCTCATGACTCAGACAAAACCTCCATATCTGAGCTGATATAGGAATTGAAAAAATGGGAATTGGAAGCAAAGAAATCATTGAGTTGTTTTCAAAGTTTTCACGAGAAATTAATTATTTTTCAAGCTATATAATCTGGTCATTTCTGAGCTTTTGCGCTAATACAGTATAATAATGGATTGGATTTATATAGCGCTTTTCAAGGCACCCAAAGCGCTTTACAATACCACTATTCATTCACTCTCACATTCATACACTGGTGGAGGCAAGCTACAGTTGTAGCCACAGATGCCCTGGGGCAGACTGACAGAAGCGAGGCTGCCATATCACGCCATTGGCCCCTCTGGCCAACACCAGTAGGCAAGTAGGGTAAAGTGTCTTGCCCAGGGACACAACGACCAGGACAGAGAGCCCAGGGATCAAACTGGCAACCTTCCGGTTACAGATGCGATTCCCAACCCCCTGAGCCACGGTCGCCCAGGGGGCAGAAAAAATCCACTCCTGTCTTCAACCTACCACTACTGCAAGGTTACAAAAATTGAGAGTTGCATGACCCAGAAAAAACAACACTGAAGTCTGGCTTGTGCTCTTGTGCTGCCATTCGTGAAGGTGACAACTAGGGATGGGTACCGGTGTTGGTTCTGACATAAACGGTAGTAACCAGCCCGAAAAGCAGCGCACATTTCAGTGCTTTATTTCGGTGCTTTTTTTCCTGAGCTGTGATACACTTCTAGCCAATCATTTTACGTTTCCCAGGATAGTAGGCGGGGCCAGGTACGTACGTTCAGTTAGAGCAGAGCTAAAGATTAAAAATGTCCAAGGCGAAGCGGTCAAAAGTCTGGCTGTACTTCACAGCAAAATATGCAAACTCAGCAGCAACAAGTGCTTTAAGCTGATACTGTGATACTGTCAAAGGAGGTAACACCTCGAATCCGATGAAACACCTGGCGACGCATAGCGGGTTTTTTTAAAAGCTGAGAAATGCGCCGTATTTGATAGCTTGCTGCGAGACCTCACACTGTGCACGTTGGGTGGGTTGCCAGTTATCGGACCCGGACCAACATCCCCCAAAAACCCGAAGAATAGAGTCCTGGCCCCTAGCCCTGCCAGTGTAGCAGAAATGATGAGGATGATGATGGCAGCAGAAGCCGTTCTTCTCTGCGTGAGTCGCTTAATGTTGTTCGAGTGTAATTTACGTTGAGTAGGCTAACCACGTTATTACATTAATGCATGTAAGGTGAACTAGCAAACATCATCATAGCTACATGCGGCTGTCCTCTTGTTTGATGGCAGATACTCCCTTCACCCTGGACAAAAAGGCTAAAATGACCAAAGAAAAAGTGGGAAACAGCTGAACATGAGAGGTTTTTGGACAAAGTTTGTGTTTTTTTTCCATTGTTTAAGCACTGCTTCCAGCCAAGAGTGATACCATATATGCCCCATAGCTGCAGAAAAGGCTAACATTGTTATCTTTTTAAAAAAAACAAACAAACAGCTGAACATGAGAGGTTTTTGGACAAAGTTTGTGTTCTCCATTCTTTAAGCACCGGTTCGAGCACCGTTTAAGCACCGGCACCGTTTCAAAAGTACCGATTTGGCACCGGTATCGGATAAAACCTAAAAGATACCCATCCCTAGTGACAACAGTGTGAATAATGAACTCTTTAGTCACAGCCCCCTGTCACTCCAAACAGCCACACCTGTAGTAATGTATAATGTTAATCCTGCAATTTAACCAGACAGCAGCTGGTGAGTGTTTTTAATCAGTGTGTTCCATGCAAACTATGGGGAACATCAGGAATCTGCTACCGAGCAAAGCAATCACAAGGATGTTTTCATGAAGCAGTCAAGGAATGCACGATTTTTCCTTAGCGACTGGTGGTTGCCAGGGAGTCACTGACCAATCTGTAGACCTGTGTAACTGGGGCTTAAGCAATCCATTTCCTGGGTACTGTCATCAGTCACTGGGAAATGATTGGTCTTTTTTTCCCACTTGATGCTATCAGACCTAGGGGAAATGTGGACCAGCAGCAAGTGGCACACAGGCTAGAGAGCACTGCGTAGCCAATTGTAAAAAACTGGATTAATAGAGAGGACACCAAAGTTAGCGTCTTGCTCATTTATTTCTGGGCTACCATTCATTCACTCAACCTATACACACAGTACAAGTCACATTAAACCAAGCATTCTTCAAATAGTTACAGAATGCAAACTTTAAAAAGCAAAAAACGCAATAATTCAAAATAATTTTACTTATTCAAATACTCATAACTTAAAGAAAACACAAAACCCGGCTGAAGGATAACTTACAGCATAACTCAAATAGCTCATTTAATGTTCACACAACATTCCCACAACATTCGCGCCATATACGCTATTACTCTTGAACGTATTGTTACCAGAGCGTAAATACAACATGGCGGCAGACGACTGCGAATGCCATGCTCATCAAATCACAGGCTTTCCCCTTAACTCATGTACTCCCTACTGTCTGGTTAACACTAGAACAAACTCTACAACACATTTTCTGAATTTGCAGATTGCTTCTATCACAACGCACACCTGTATGACTGGGGCCTTATCTACCTGACCTTATACCGTCACCATGATTGTCATGCAATCAAATAAATGAATGAGATAGCATGATGTGGTTAGCGATCATGTGTCTGTAAAACCTCTATAGACACCAAAACAGTTTTTTTCTTTTACTGTGAAACCTTGGAGTCATTTTTGACCAGGACATGTCCTTCAACGCACATATTAAACAAATATGTAAGACTGCTTTCTTCCATTTGTGCAACATCTCTAAAATTAGAAATATCCTGTCTCTTAGTGACGCTGAAAAACTAGTTCATGCATTCATTACTTCCAGGCTGGACTACTGTAATTCATTATTATCAGGATGTCCTAAAAACTTGCTGAAAAGCCTTCAGCTAATCCAAAATGCTGCAGCAAGAGTCCTGACAGGGACTAGAAAGAGAGAGCAGATTTCTCCTGTTTTGGCTTCCCTTCATTGG
>NW_005187460.1:3244467-3284937 GCF_000239375.1 Pundamilia nyererei
CTCACCCCAACCGGTCGCAGGAGATGGCCGCCCCTCCCTGAGCCTGGTTCTGCCGGAGGTTTCTTCCTGTTAAAAGGGAGTTTTTCCTTCCCACTGTCACCAAAGTGCTTGCTCATAGGGGGTCATATGATTGTTGGGTTTTTCTCTGTATCTACTGTACTATATAAAGCGCCTTGAGGCGACTTTTGTTGTGATTTGGCGCTATATAAATAAAATTGAATTGAAATTGAATTGAAATATAACTACTCTATTTTCACTTCGGTGAAGCTGGACATTTTGATTGGTCTTTATGGGGACTGGTTCGCTCTTAGAGCCTCAAGCGGTGATTTAAGGAACTGCAGTTTTTGGTACGTGCAGCTTGCTTCATTTTTCAACACTATAGCCTCTTTTCTACTACTCGACTTGACTTGATGGGTATTTTAGAGTATTATACAGGTATTTTGGTAAACATAGCTTCTATTCTACGTGTTTGGGGAACATGAACAGCATTTTGGATCACTGAAAACTAAGTTTTTGAAAGAATTCCAGCCATGGTAATAATTTACATGCGTTTATATGTGAACAGGGAAAACCGAGATTTTGTTCTGCAACGTCTAAAGTGTCACACTGTGTGCCATACTATTGTTTGCGGCTTTCGATTGGCCGATATTTCTTCACAGTTTGGGTTCTATGTTTCTGTTGACAGCACCAGAGATATTGTAAATAAATTTAAAAAATCCCTATTTGAAAAATATATGCTCCTTTCACATTATTATTTTTTTAAACTAATTTTGGATTTTCTTTTATTATTGTAGGGTCTCACAAAATAAAGCACCTTAAGGCAACTGTTGTGATTTGGCCCTATATAAATGGACAGTGTTGGGGGAGTAACAGAATACATGTATTTAAAAAACTAAATATGAGTAACTGTATCCATCACAGTTACTGTTTAAATAGGTGATAATTAGAATACAGTTACTTTGTTGAAATAAATGGATTACACGGCAGTCTTTTCCTGTTTCATATGTCTCTCTCTAATTTTGGTAATTCCACGCTGGTGGAAACCCAAACAAAACACACAATAAGAGGCTTTAATGTAAGCGTCCTGTTGGTGGGGTCAGTTACACAATAGACCTGAAGCCACCACAACAGAGCCAGCAGTGCACGGGCAGGAATGCATTTCTTACTTGGAAATTCTGACACCACTTCACATTTAAAGAAGAAAAGGATGGGCGAAATCTGACCGTGCAATGCAAACTCTGTTCAAAAGACTCCACCTCCAACCTAAAGAAACATCTGCTAGTAAGTTCTTTAAAAAAAAAAAAAAAAACTAACGTTAGCCTACTGCAACTAACTTGTTTTAGTTGTGGTAGCTACCTGGGTTATGTGCCACTTCAGTATCTCGATGTACTATTGCTGTGTGATTTATTACTATTACTGAAGGCTACTCGCCACCAACCTAACATTGTTAGCTGGTGCTAGCTGGGGTTAGTTCATAGACAGCAGACTGTTAGACTTGATGGATAGCATTAACAACCTGCTAGCTGCAGATAATCATGTGCACTTCTGAAAGCAGACAGAAAGAAAACATATTACTGATACAGAATTAGTTTTCTATACGAGATCACTGCAAAAAGTGCAGCCTTACCGAATGTCCACCCTACTGGTACTCATTTTATATTGAGATTTAAAAATCTAGTTGGTATTGGTATGGCGAGTAACCTTCAGTCATAGTAATAAATCACACAGCAATTGTACATTCATGTAGTTGTAAAAAGCGTGACAATATATTAAGTAATCCAAAGTATTCAGAATACTTTGCTCACATTAAGTAACTTAACAGAATACGTTACAAGTATTCTGTACTCTGTAGTGGAATAGATTTTAAAAGTAACCTTCCCAACACTGTAAATAGATTTGAGTAGAATAGTGGGGTTAGTTTAAGTGTGAATATGAGTGTCATTGGTTGTCTGTCTGTGATAAGGAAAAGCAGAAGAGGATGGAGGAATTAGTTTGTCTTATCACTGCATTTTTATGGGAAAAGTTTATTGCTAACTTTGTGCTGTCTTCCAGATGGAGATCCATTACAAATCAAACACATAATAGACGTCACCTTCAATCCATTGCCTCACGTTCTCTATTGTACCTCTGCCCATCCGTTTTCCTCTCTGTGTACATACTGCTGAACAGAGGGGGAGTGACATAAAATGGAAACAGTGAGGTGTTGACTGTCACAGGCTGGGTATTATTCTGTTTGGGCTCCCCAGCGAGGCAGGGCACTCTACAAACAAACAAAGGGGATCTGTTGAGAGCTTGACATTTCCATTTAGCCTGAGCCACCCTGCACTAGGTTGCCTATTCATTTCAATTGACTCCTGCTCTTTCCGTCGTCTCTGGAGCGGGGGTAGATCTGCTCGGCATTCAGGTGGTATGGGGTGGCACATGCGGGGCTCGTCTCAGCAGGAACAGGGGAAGCCGAGGTGCAGAGAGGTACACCGTGCACGCACAGAAAGGCACATGCGACAGAAAAACATTCACCATCCTTTCCTTTTTTTTCTTTGTGGGAGAAAAAAATAAGCGTCTCCATCCAAGAGGAAATTAGAATAACCTGTTGGACGGATAATCGGCTGTTCTGTGTCTGTCTACTTTTGATTGTGTGTGTTTGCACGGGTGATTACTTTGGTGATCTGTGTGCCTTTAAGCATGTCTCAGCTCCCCCCGCTGTGCCCCTAATATAACGAGGGACAGGGCCATTGACGTTATTTAGCGGGAAAAGGGAAGGCAGAGTGTGCTCCCTGAGGTGTGTAACGAGGCTGACTCATCCCACCACTAAAGGGACGTGTTCAGCCGGGCTGTCGACAAATGACACAGCACAGTTTAACCCCTCACAACAGCAAGTATAACATAGAGACAGAGAGACTGACACGTTCTTATACAACTGTCATCAAGTTTTCTCACGGGCCCCATGTAAAGCAGAAACAATATTGTAAAACGGAAATTATGATCTAAAAAAAGAGAAGCATTGCATCATTGCAATTAGGGAATTTTTCTCCCCTTTATAATCTTGGAGGAAATCGAGGTTAAGCTTTAATGGCTTTTCCGGAGGCTAATAAGAATAGGGTGAAGTGTGATCTGAGGAAGGTGGCAGGTGAGTGAGCAGGGACAGAGACAGACAGACAGAGAGGTATCGAGGACGGGCGGCAGGAGGAAAGGAAGCGAGGCGAGAGACGGAGAGTGGGTGAATATCAAAAGCTTGCTTCAAAGGTCACAGCACTTTGTTCCTGATGACCAGCATTTCCCTTTTGTCTATCTCTAAGTGTCAGACTGGACATGAAGGGTGGCGATTCCTTAATTTCTCCAAACCAAAAAACAGGGGTGCGTCCCCACTACAAAGCAGTGAAAAGCAAACAGGGAAGATAAAAAATGATGGTTTTCTTTTTTACAAAGCATTCATTTGCATTCAGTATGGGATTTAAATGCAGTGACAGTCAACCTGATTCCTGATGTGTGAGGTGAGTGCTAACAGAGGATTTCAGAAGAAGCCCAAAGGAGAAATAAATTCAATAACATAAAGCTAACAATGAGAAAAATCAGAGAAGGGGAGACGGAGATGTGTACGGAAACTGAATATTTAAGTTTAATGGGCATATTAAGAGAAAATAAGCCCTCTCCCTATGTGCTGCTAATGGTATTGATGCGACTGCAGTGCTTTGCTGCCTGCTCACCTTAACAGCCATTCATTTTACAGACAGGCCACAGTGAGTCAAGGTTTGGGCACGACTGTCCTCACATCAAGGCTAAGGCTGCCGCCGGTGATAAGGTGCAGGTATTGTGCACTGAATGACAAAGACCTGCTATTAATTTTTTAAGGATTAATCAACTAAATCAGCAATTGTAATGTTCACCTAAGGAAAATGTAGCACGTGTAATTGAGTGTGATGTGTGAAAAGAAAGAAAAGGAGCACATTTGATAATAGATGTGAGGAGGGAAGAAGGGGAAACAGATAGAAGATCAGGAATGTTAAGCATTAAAAGTCATCTAATTAGCCATAGATTTATATGTTACTGCTGTCCAAAGAATCCAAACGACTTACACATACCGAGTTTGCTGTATTCTCTGCAGCCGTGACAGCATTTTGCTGCCTACTGGTCAAATAAAGTCAGTTCTGTCACAGCACATCTCTGATTTATTGCCTCAAGCAACACCTCCCTCCTCTCTAGCCTCCTCTGTTCTCCCGCGCCATCTCTGGCCCATCTCTCCCATAACAAGCTCTCACTCTCCCCCTATCTTTCTCTGCTTTCGTAAATCAGTACTTGAAATCTGCTCATGCTTCAGGATATACCCTCACATCCATTTCCTTTGCATGCCCCACCTATTTTAAAAAAACATCTTTAGAGTGATTGGATTTTTATCAACAAGTTACCAACCCACTACAGACGTCCCGCTGCTGGTGCATATTGACAGATCAATAGCTCAAACTGAAAATCGATGGGGGTCCATCTCTTCATTATCCTAAACAGCGGCTGACACCGGCCCCTTACACTGCAACATGGAGGCAGGGGTTGTTAGTGCTAAACCTTCCCAACCTTTCCCCCCCTGGGTGGATGCAAGAGTGTGAGTGGGAGGAGACACCTGAACACAGTCACACTTGTGAGGAGCTTTGAGGAGGTACCATGCAGAAATGTGAGCACACATATGTTTGTGCACAGGGAGTCAGGGAGGAATCCCATGGGAGCTTTACAGCAAGCGACTGAAAACAACACATGTGACTCTCTTTTCCCACAATGTTGAAAGTAAAGCATCAAAAAGAGCATCATTTTCTGGTCTCCCACTGAAACGGCTGAAGTGCTTTTTCTTTTTACTGAGATAACAGTCTCAGTCTTCCCAAGGTCAAAAATGTGCTACATTCTTTGACAGTGTGCAGACTTGGAGTTGAATTGCTCTACCAGAACATTTATTCAGCTACTGAACATCACAACCATTTTAAGATGCTTTACTCAAGCGTGCAAAGGAGACCTGCTGTGCTAATTTCCAACTCTATATTTTTAAGTGGCATGGCGCAAGTCGCAATTCAGAATAATCTTTACATGTCTTGTGCAGACCCTTAGTTCTTATCCTGACTTTCTTCTAATTCCTTCTTACTGTAGGATTCATGCTTCAGCAGGAAATCTATGGCATAGCTCCATGGTGACTGCAAACCTCTCTGAAACCTTATACTGTAACCTATGGCATAACCTTATGAGCACCTCCTGTGCATTTACCTTTTCACTGCAGTTTTTTAAAATGTATCCGTTAGAGAATAACAATCACCATCTCCATATAAGGAATAATAATCTAATATAATGAGCATAAGGGCTCAAAAATGTCAGCACATACCTGGAGAGAGATTGCTGTCAAAACCCAAGACGAAAAAAAAAAAAGCCTCAGTAATTTATTTGCTTCTGTCGGCGATGACCACACAGTAATAAATACATAATGCACCAGAACAAACATAAATGCTGGTAACGATGTCGGCTACTTGTTAAAAGTTGGTGCTGGTATTGGATTGATACTTTGGTTTTGTTTTCTAATTTCAGTATTCAGCCCAATAAACTATAAAATAAAAATATATTGTTAATAAAAATTGGGGGGAAAAAATATAATTTTTGCATCATGTCTATTTCTTTTATAGCTTAAAGCACATTTAAATAACAGAAGTTGGCCTAGAGTGCTTTGTAGACAGGCACGTTTATATTCTAACACTCCCAAAAAATAGATTCAAAATACATGAAAAGCTGTGTTTTGTTGTGTTAACTATACACTGTATAAAGTAAAGATCATAGTGATTTAGTGTTTTTTTTAAAATGTGTGTTCAATTTGCAAACTGCAAATAATGATTCATCTCATAAGTCGGGACACACTGATCTGCCTGATCTGCTATTACGGATACTGATATCAGTAATGGTATCAGCAATACTGTCCCTGTTTTTACTTGGTATCTGCTCGATACCAAAACTTGCACAGCACTAAGACTTACATAGGTTACATCGTAGGCTCTGCACCGATTCGCCGGAGAAGTCTAAATCAGGCCTTATTGGCTACCAAAATATTTGAAAACCAAGAACACTTACTGTTACATAGATACGCAGATGCTGTGCTGTGTTGTAGACTGTCTTGTATGGAGTATAATGGGCCAATGTGTAGAATAGCTTTATCTCAACGGGGACAGTGTATCATGAGTTCACTGGATTGTGCGTTACTCCATTATTCAAGCCCAAACACTGTGCTTGTTTTGGTAAAATTATCTTTTATGACTAATTAAATGAAGTTTTAATTGTTAATTATTGGAGGCAATAGAGTTTAATTTAATCTCCTTAGCGGCTTTGTGCCCTGCTGCATTATCTCGGGGCGCAGACATTTCATTAACGCGTTTTGCGTGTTTAATTCAGATGCAGAAGTCTTCAGGCTACGCAAAATGGCTTCTGTTTGCAGAAAGGGCTGATGAATCACCAGGGGAAGTAGGATTTAAAATGTGTAGGTACAGGTCAGTAAACAGCTCCATAAACAACAAATTGTGTTTGAGAAATGTTGGACTGTGTTGGCCCAGACATTAGGGGGACCCTCTCTCGAGGACCCGCTTGTCACACAGCATTGTTCATTAGCTGATGGCTTCCCACTCCACAATTTTTGTCTCACCGGCGAACGCTCTGAGACATGCTGTACTTCACCTCTGTAATTCCATCATGTCAAAGGAAGAGCCAGAGAAACGACGCCTTCATTGTACTGCTTGCTATGCCACCACACGTCTGCTCTGTCTCAAGCAGTGTGCTGTAGTGAGTGGAGAACGAAAGAGAGCGGGTTAGCGATTAATTAAAAATGTGGCAATTCGTTTCAGCTCTGTCGTCTGTAGCACCCCGAGTCGGGGCTCAGAGGTGCTACTTCAGCCAGCTCGGCTGTTATTAATCTCTCCCTCTCTATTAGTGCTCTGATCTTTCTCTCCTAACTCCACTTTTCTTCTTCTTCTGGGTGTCCGCATCCTCAATTTTTTTGACTCGCTCCCAATTCATCTGCTTTTTGTTCTGCATTTTCAATTCATCATCTCACTATAGGTCACAGTAATCTTTCCCAGCCGCTCCACTTGCGTAATCCCTTTTCTTATCGCCTTCTTCCCGCCTTGCTGTGACCCCTGTCTGCCCGCCGCACTGCAGGTCAAAGTCTGTCTGCACGGATGCGATGCTGCCTCGCTAAAACCTCATTTCAGTTAACTAATGAATCACTGGCTGACGATCAAATTAACAGCCTCCTTTCCTTCCTATGTGTCTAATATGTGTGGTTCTGCGGGTCACGCTGCTACTACTCACACATGCTGCGCTCATGAAACATTCATGATTCAGCTTGAGTGGAACGAGCTGTGTCATAATGATTGAATAAGTCGAACCTGCTGCCGCAAAGTATCAGCCCGCTGCACTCAACTCAGCCATTAATTCAGACGACTATTGTAGGATTGCCTTACACTCTCAGGTTATTGTTACTCAGTGATTAAACAACCAGCTTCAATCCAATTTGTAAAGACGACTCAGCAGCAGAATCAAATACAATTTCGGCAGAAAACGACAGCTAAGTAAATTGCTTGCTCTGCCATCCAGGGGAAACAATTAAGCGAGGTTTGATCAGAAAGAACGACTTTTACTTTTACAAGACAGCAAATCTCTGGAGCGACTGCAGTCTTGGCACGCGAGAGCTTTTCACTTTGCAATGCAGATCTGTTTTGAACCAGCACAGCTTAGCTTGTTGATAACATCTCACTCCCAATCTTTATCAAGGAAAGAGGTTCGGCGCTAAAGAAGATGTGTTAATCACGAGGATTAGCATGAATAAGGCATCAGAAGTCAGTGCTGCTGTTCACCAAAGTGAGTCCACGTCATGTCAGAACTCCCAATAAATCAGATCATAAAATTGAGGTTAATTAGTGTAACCTCCGAATTATGTTTTACCCTCTTTAATCACAGATTGAGTTCAGTTTTTGGGTAAAAGCAGACAGTCCACTGGGTCTTCACCTAATCTCTTATTAGGCTTCAGCACTTTTCCTCTTTCATCTGACCTCCAGGTTTTCTGTCTGTGTCTCAGGCTGTCTCTGTTACACACACACACCTCACTTTGCCTCCCTGTGTGAGACTAGGTCAGTGCTCATAGATCACGCATTGGGATGGAGACAGTAAATGGGTCTGACAGTGTCTGTGAATGGACTAATCATTCAATGGTATAGACACGAGAAGGCAGTGTCATTAATTCAGGTCATAGAGAAGAGACATGTAACACACACATACACACTCATCCCAGAGGTCAACCCATGAGTCCCACAATTTGTCATGCAAACATACACATGCCAGCTCCAGATTAATAAAAAAGATGTCATCTCTTAGTTTGAGATCAAATGTCTGGGAAATATTGGAAGAGAGTAATTTCACTTATCAGTATGTCGCTCCCTATTATCCCTGAATCTTTCCAAGTAAGAGGCAAAAGCATAAGAAACTCCAAATGGACACAAGCACAGACACATACATGCTTAGTGCATGTGCACACACAAGTGTTGGCCACAAGGTCAGGCTGATGAATCAACAGTATGTGTGCATGAAGTGACACTCGGGAGCAGCTGTGCACAACACACTCACTTAGTCCTGCAGGTAAGTGCACAACAAATCAAGATGCAACACTGCACGCCACCAAAGCCAGACTGTCATCAAAAAACGTGAGCAAATTAACACAGAATAAGGCATGCAGGTGAAAGAATACACTCATGTGCACGTCTCTTACCTGGTAGGCCAAGGCAGAGCAGGACACTATAGTAGATGACGGGTAGTGGTCCGAGAGGGCATCCCTGGGCAGCTTCAGAGGGATTCTGCCCTGTGCTCCAGGTGCTCCCGTTTGGGGAAAAAACAGGGAAGTGGCTGTGCTCCATGGCCTCTTCCTGGTCCTCTTCCTCAGCTGAGCTCAGTGTCAAGAAGCGTGCTGGCCACGAGATCGAACCGCCTGGAAGCCGGTTTTGGGGAGAGGGTGCTCTGTCCTTGGGTGCCAATCAGCATGGGTGTGTGTACGTGTGCGTTTGGCAAGACCGCAAGGTTGAGTGAGTGAGTGAGAAGGAGGGAGGAATGGGAAGAGATGGAGGAGAGCGAGATAGGCAGCAGACGGGGGAGATGCGAGGGATGATATGTGTTAGTAGGTGACGGAAAAAGGAAGGTGGCGAGAGGAGCTGAGAGGGAGGCGTGAAGAGGTGAGTGTGAAGGTAGAAGTGGAGAGGGGAGGATGCTGCCTGAGTGTGTGAGCGAGGGGAATGAGAGCGAGTCGGGAGCGCAGCGGGGAGGAGGAGAGAGGGAGGGCAAAGAAGAGGGAAAGAGAAAGGGCAGAAAGAGAGGGAGGGAGAGACGGAGACTGAGAGTGGAGGCAGCAAGCGGGATGAGGATGAGGGGAGGATGCTTAAGGAGAGAAATAGGGGTTTGAGGGCAGAGAACATAAAGAGATCATAAAACTGATGGGGAGCCAGATGTGATAGACGAGAAAAGATAAATGGGGGGTTAAGTCAACTGTGGAAAAGGACATAGTGCATTTGCCCTTGTCATTGTGTTTGTTTTCTGTCAGTGTGTCTCTTCATTGCTTGGTGGCTTTCTGATTGCATATCGAGTTAGGGGACAGATCACAAGCTGGGTCCATTAGTCTTTAAAATGTCTTTACATCCACAAGCCAATTTGCACATCCTGGATGTCACACAGAGTATAATTACATATGACCAGACTTGTGTGTGCATGTAGGTGTGTGTGTGTGGTGGGAAATGGGGGTTGGGATTGGCTGCACAGTCTAATTCTAATGCAGTGTGAACAGTTTGAATCTCCAGCTAAAAGGTGCTAATGAACTCTAGGCTGACACTTAAAAACTCAAGTATTCCACCTTAAGACAAATTCCAATTTCTGGTTCATCAGTTGGTGTGACAGCAGGTCTGCAGCTGCCTGTTATTTTCATTTTCTATTAATCTGTCAGTTATTACAAATGATCCTCTGGTTGTTTGGTGTGTAAAATGATGTGTTTATTCCTCAGACTTCTCAGATATAGTAGACTGTTTTCTCCATCCCACTGATTGCGATGTAGCTGAAACTCTTTGCTACAATATTACAGATAAGTGTTGGACCATTTAATAAATTGCTCTTGAGTTTCAGAAAGAGAGCAGTAATGAGTAATTTCATGTAAGCTGTTCTAGGCTTAAAAAAAAGAAAAGAAACCACTGTAACGACCTGTAACTATTTTTCAAATGTTGCCAAGCATGGCAGACTCACGAAAGAGGAGCCTTTGAAATGCTGAGATTAAAAAGACACGGGGATTGTTGTGCTCTGTTTTTGACACATCAAATTTGTCAGAGTTGAGAATTTCAGGAGGTTAAAAAACTGGGTTGTTAGTTTACCCTCTGATCTGCCACGCTGAAAAGGCAGAAGTAATTTTCTAAGTTATTATCAATAGTTGTTGGAGTTTTTCTAATTGCACCAGTACAAAAAGATTTGTTTAAATTTTTTAAAGCGTCTCTCATTTCCATTCAGTCTGCATTCTGCCGTTCTGCAACCGTTTTTGACTTACGTTTTATTCAGGTGGAAATGTTAAACAATAGCCTCGAGCTTAGGAACGCTAAAGTTCTTCGTTTAATAAAAGAAAAGAAAAAAGGACTCACAATGACCCATAATCATTCTAATGGAACAGAAAGGAGAAAACAAACAGCTCTTTAGATTCAGTGAACAATATCAGCAAATATATATTTTATTTTTTCTTCTATCAACACTTGTTAACAGAAAGCCCAGTGACTAATTTTTTCACTTTAATTTTTAACATGTACTCTACTTAGGTACGAGTTTGAGGCCATTTACGGTACATTTCTATGATAGATTTATTTGCAGATCAAGATTTTCATACAAAATTCACTCATTAGTTGTGTCTTGCTAGTAGCAGCTTTGACCCTACTTTGCCTTTAGGACTGCTTTAAGTCTTCATAACATAGATTCAGCGAGGTGCTGGAATCATTCCTCAGTGATTTTAGCCCATGTTCACATGATAGGATCACACAGTTGCTACAGTTTTGTCAGGACCACATCCACCACATCCCAAAAGGTGCTTTGTTGGACTGAGATCCGGTGACTGTGGAGCTCATTTGAATATAGTGGACTCATTATTTTGTTCAAGAAATGTGAAATTTGAGATCATTGGGGCTTATTACATGGTATGCTCTGTTGGTGGGAGTAGCCATGAGAAGATGGGTGTAGCGACCGTGTGGCGACCGTGGCTCAGGGGGTTGGGAATCGCATCTGTAACCGGAAGGTCGCCGGTTCGATCCCCGGGCTCTCTGTCCTGGTCGTTGTGTCCCTGGGCAAGACACTTTACCCTACTTGCCTACTGGTGTTGGCCAGAGGGGCCGATGGCGCGATATGGCAGCCTCGCTTCTGTCAGTCTGCCCCAGGGCATCTGTGGCTACAACTGTAGCTTGCCTCCACCAGTGTGTGAATGTGAGAGTGAATGAATAGTGGTATTGTAAAGCGCTTTGGGTGCCTTGAAAAGCGCTATATAAATCCAATCCATTATTAGTGTGGCCATAAAGGGAGGGACATGGTCAGCAGCAATACTCAGGTAGGCTGTGGGGTTTAAATGATTCCCATGTGCCCAAAGTGCACCAAGAAAACATCCCCAACACCATTACACCACCAGCAAAATGAACTGTTGATACACAGCAGGATGGGTCCATGATTTCATGTCGTTTCTGCCGCGTACAGCAGGAATGAAGACTCATCAGACCAGGCAACATTTTCTAATCTTCAGTCGTCCAGTTTTGTTCAGCCGACAGTTAGCTGACAGGAGTGACACCCTTTGTGGTCATCTGCTGCTGTAGCTGATCAGCCACATCAGAGATGCTCTTCTGCACACCTTAGTTAGAATGAGTTTAGTTTGAGCCACTGTTGGGTTCATTGAACAGTATAATCATTCTCCTCTGACCTGTGACATAAACTAAGCATTTTTTACCCTGAGAACTGTGGCTCACCAGATATGTTCTCTTTCGCTGACTATTCTCTGTAAACCCGAGAGACGGCTGTGTGGGAAAATCCCAGTAGATCAGCAGTTTCTGTCTGGCAACAACAAGCGTGCTACATTCAAAGTCATTTAAATCACCTTTTTCCACCTTTGTGATGCTCACTTTGAACTTCAGCAGAACATGATTGAGAGAATATGATTAGCTTTCCAGTGAAGCAGCCTAACACTTTATTCCAATATCACAACAAAGTCCTCCTCCAAAATGAGAATGTATTTGAATTAACACCTCTGTAAAGCAGCTTGAACAAAAACTAAACATTCTAACTTTTATTAGACTGGGTTGTGACTCCTTATGAATAAGGGAAGAGCTGAGAGAAGTCGCTTTTTTATTAGTTTTACCCAGATGTTCCTAATAAACTGCCAACTGAGTGCAAGCAGAAGATTTACAATTACACCCGAGGGTCTTTTTTCCCTCAGATCTCACCACCCACTGCTATATCTATCATTTCTGTGTCATTTGCCACATTATTTCTCAGTGCATGAACCATACAAAACGTGAGCTATGAGATGGTGTCAGTGTAGCGATTTAGCTTGTTTAGGCTTTCAAGAGAAGCTACATGTGCAGAAAGCAGGCATCAAAAAGGTTTTGGCATGATTACAGTGAAACATCATGTCCATTTAGGGAGCTGTCAGTTGTGCCTCTGCTCTTTCTGCCCATCTTCAGCTCAATCTGGGCCTACGCTGCCTCTTTCTCAGTTCTGAAGCCAGAGAGGCGCATCCTGCTCATCTCTGCTGTCTGAGCACCATACTTTAGATCATTTATAAAGTAGGACATGCGTCTGCGATAAGAAGGTGAGGGCAGATTAGATTACACAGTCTCACACAAAGAAAGAGAAGAAGAGAGAGATTTTTGTGGCAGAAAATGAACCACTTGTCGAAGGGAAGGAATCACAGCATCATCTTTATACCCGCTAGGAGCTTCATTTATGGCATTATGAGCATTTTCTACCCAGATGGGCACTAGTGTAAAGGAAAGCAAGAATTGAGCGCTAAAGTGTCCAGTAATGGCTCACTCGTATTTGCTAAAAGCCACTTGAAAAGTGGAACAAAGGTGAGCGAGAGTAGAAGAGAAAAGAAAGGAATAATCATGTGCTTTTAATTATTTTCTGCAACACGTGAACAAATGAGCTGCAAGGCATGCAAGGAGGGGAGCTCCACGATTGAGTGTTAAATAAAATATAGCCAGATGACGTGAATTAATCACAGAGAGATGTGGGGGGAAACGGAAGATATCCTTCAAGAGTAGGTAGCATAGCTGTGAAAAACCCCCACAGGGTTAGAGCTGGCCTGCTTTCCAGTACTTAATACAACATCATCATTGGTCCTTGTCACGCAAACTCGATTACATGTAATCTTGTGGTGCTTTGATCCAGGCGGGATTGTGTTGTGCATGTGGGTTGTTGTTTGCAGTTAGATTTAATATAGGACATCAGATACTGTCCTGTGTACGTGTGAGGGTATTTTTTGATGTGTAATGCAGTGATATTTTTCAAAACCAAACCAGGACAGACGACGGCTGTTATACACGTCAGTTATGGAACGCGGTTGAACTTCAGCCCGACCCCATTATGCCCTGCGGTGACGCACGTGGATGAGTTCAGTGGTAGGATAGGTTTGTGCAGGTCGTTACAGGGCACGTGTGTTATTAACTCATTACATCATCATTACACGCAGTGTTTCAGGACCCCATGCTGCCAGGTCATCACCGAAACGAGCACCGGATGCACAAAAAAACAAACGCAGGTTGTTGCTAAAGAAATGGTTGGTGATTTGTGTTCAGTGCAAACACCACAGAAATAAAAATGCTAATTCAAGTGCTGTGCTGATGTTAACAGCTATCTTATTTGTTTTATTCTTTGCAACAAGCCTAAAATTTCAGAAAAGGTGCCAATGATCCGGCTCAGAGGCTTAAAGAGTGTCTACTGGTTTATAAATGGTGTGAGGCCAGGCCAGTTCAGGTGTGCCTTTTGGTTTTCTGTTAACAATACATGAAATACCAGATACTTAAATGTGCAACTGCAAAGAAAGTATCGTGCAGTATTATTGGCATTTGATCGCTTTCTCTGTGGAGCATCTGTCATCTGTTGTGAGAAGCTGGCTAATGTTAAGTACAGTGCCAAACAAGCTAAGAAAGCATCCCTACAGAGACAGTTTTGTCCTACTTCAAAAGAGCACCAGCTCTGAACCAGAAGCTCTAAGACTGTGTGTCTCATAGTGATATGCTGACATACACTATATGGTGCATAAATGGTGAATAAGACCAATCATCCAGCCATGGGAACAAGCTTCCATACCATTGCAAATATTTAAGGAAGAATATGTAATTTGTTGTGCTCATCTCAGGTTGCATTTATCTAATTTTAAGATCTAGATATTTTTCATTATGTCCTGATATGTAAACACTTAGAAATGACAGAGGGTGTACTTTCCTTTTACCATGACTGTACATTATAGAGACAAAAGTATTGGGCCACGCCATTTAATATTGGAATTCAGGTGTTTTCAGTCCCGTTATGTGTGTAAAATCATGCACCTAGCCATGCAGTCTGCCTTTATAAACGTGTGTGAAAGAAGGGGTCGTTCTAAGACCTCACTGAATTTGAAGGTGATACTGAAATGAGATGCTACCATTTCCTCAAGTCAGTTTGTTTAATTTCTTCCCTGCAGGTATTCCACCATCGGTGGTAAGTGGTATTATTGCAAAGTGGAAATGTTTAAGAGTCCCAGCAACTCCGCCACAAAGTGCCTGATCACATAAAGTTACAGAGCGGGGTCGTGCAGTTCGTATACGTCACCAGCCATCGACTGACTCTATACTTGCAGAGCTCCAAACCTCCTCTGACATTAACATCAGCACAAAATCTGAGCATGGGGAGCTACATGGCATTAGTTCCTATGGCTGAGCAGCTCCTGTAGCTGTAATGTGTAGGTGTCCCAATGCTTTTTTCTGAATATCACCCATCTACAGCTGTTTGTATAATACGTATGTATAAATGACATGAAAAATAATAATTTGCCATCTTGGGCTAAATGGAGATATTCAAGGCTACATGCAGACTTTGTGAGGCTAAACTTTAACTTATCCAGTTCTAAATCTGCATGCTATTGTACCCCATGCTTATTAGCAGGCACTGCTTAAAGTTAAAATCTGACATGTATGGTTGGACAGACTGAAAGAAAAGTCTGAGGGTCGATAAATTCAGAAGCATCCTTTCTCTGGTCTAACGAACTGACGAGGGAGGAGATCCAGGTTTTAGTGTTACTTTTTTAATATTGTAAACAACCATGCTTTGTAACCAGGTTTGAACAGCAGGTGTAAACATGTCTGGGGAAGCCTATTTAGAATAATATGTTAAGTCATTTGAGTCTGGATCAAAGTGGTGGAACAGCAGGCAAATCGACATGTTGCTAGCACAGCTTTAAAGCAAAGAAGAGAAGCCAGAAAGCGAGAGAGGGAGAGACTCCAGACAGGGAGTCCGGTGGATTTAACAACCAGGCTGTTAAATTCATCACAAAGTTGTCAAGTATCAGGTGACATTAATTATAGATGCCTTGTGCGATGAGCCGTTTGTTTAGTGTGCCTGTAAAATTGGGCCATAGATGTGAAGAGGAGTGGGTCAGCGAGGTTACACGTGAGCGCTGTGCCACCCTTTCTTTCCTGCTACCCTCCAATTTAGAGTCAGCACTCAAAAATAATAAGAGGAGTGGGAAAGAATTGGGAGCAAGAGCGAAAGAGAGTGGGAGGGTGAGAGACAACACAAGAGTGATGCTGAATAAAACATAACAAAAGGAAAGAGATGGATGGATGACTGAGCAAGTTTTCCTCTACTCCTCTTTCTAAGCCAGCGCATACAGCACTGAGCACACCTGCATGCTCGCACGTAACACACCAGTAACACATCTGGTGTACGCTGCACATCCCATATACAGTGTGTATACTATGCATGCGTGTCTTTAGCAATTTCCCCGGACACCGGACACCAGACACGCCAGGGAAATTATCAGAATCATTTGCACATCTAGCTGCAGCTCGGCACGCCCAGGCAGGCTCTGCGTTCGCTCTCGCCACCCCTGGGTGAGTCTCCCTGGTCTAAGTGGTCCAGCTTCTGCCCCTGCCCAGCACCAGGGACCAGCTGGTCTGAGCAGGCTCTTATAATACTTCTGTTATTAGACTTGGGAAATGGAGACATTTAACACTGCTGCAGCTGAGACTAAAGCCCCACGGCCCTGTCTGTAAATTACACTGCTCTCACAAACAATCGCATTGAAATAAGGCCACTGAGGAAGGATTTTGGCTCTGTAAAATGTAGCCTTGATGACCTAGTTTCAGCAACTACCACCACTGCCTGTGTGCGTGAGTGTGTTTGATCATCTTCACCAACTATCGCTAATCACAAAGTTTACCATTAAATATGCAACAGCTCTAAACGCAGGCTCATAACTCTTCGTGAATTAAAGGAATGCCTTTCAAGTCCTTCTGCCGTTGTAATTTGCTGCAGCGATCAAGCATAAAAGATTGGGTTTAATTGTGTGCTTTACCTAAAAAAATATTCTCAGCCTCTTTGAAATCGGCTCCTCAACAGTTTCTGTCTGATCCTCCTGATCAGACCCTTCTGTAGCGCCCCAATCTCGACCAGGGCTGTTTGATGTTGTCTGAGCTGATGTGTGTTTGTTTGCAGTTGGACTTCTCCTATTGATCACAGCAGATTGGACCCAGTTATGTTTGCTCAAGTGTGCAGACATTAGAGGACATCCTCATTCTGATCATACCGCTGAGAGAAATATGGGCCGTGACAGCAGTAATGATGGGAAAACTCTCCCTTTTGTTTTTAGTCAGTATCAAAGGGATTCTGCAATAGCTCTCAGGTTTCCTTTATACTTTCCGTTTAGCATGGATATAAGCTGACAGCAGTTCAATCAAAGAAACATCACAGAACAAAGACTTACATATCTACAAATTCCTATAAATAATTCAGTAACACATATGTTTTAATTAGTTCTATGTATTAGAAATACTAAACTCCTCTAATCTATCACTTTGGTTTGAAGCAGGTGGTTTACTTTTTTGCTTCACATCCTGCTGAGGAGTCAATCAGGAAAAGGCGTGCACAAGGCATCCTTTTCAGACGTCTGAAACACCTCAACTTGCTGCTTTCAATATGGAGGAGCAGCGGCTGTACCCCGAGTCCCTCTCGATCGGCTGACCTCCTCCTATCTCTAAGGGAGAACCCAGCCACCCTTCAAAGGAAACTCATCTTGGCCACATATATCCACAACCTCATTCTATCGGTCACTACCCAGAGCTCGTGTCTATAGAAGAGGGTCATAGGAATGTAGCTTGACTACAACAGATCTGCCCCAATCCACCTGTCAATCTTACCTCTCACAGTCACTTATTAAATAATATTCCCAAAATATCAGCCAAGCACAAAAAAGAAAGAGCAAATCTGTCTTGTTATTTAGCTTCTGGTATCAGTCACTCAAAAACCAAACAAAAAAAGAAAAACATCCATTGTGTGGTTCTTTTGATTGACAGATGGCCCAACACAGGCAGCTGGAGCCTGCTAGGCTTCAGCTCCACTACTTTGAGTCATTCAAAATGGACCTCATCAGAGTGTGTATGTGTGCTGCTGTTGGTGTCTTCTCAAGCATTTCTATTGGATCCTTTCATTACTATCATTGCCTGATGTCAGGTGGAGACTGTCTAAGACACAGACGCTCCACTTCACTTTTGCAGTTCTTTGTTGTCTTAACTTCACCACTCGACGTTGCTGTTTAGGTAGTCGAGCCCCAAAGATTATGTCACTCATAATATCTTGATGGCAGTGAAACGTGTCTGAAATAAAGCCTTTAAAGAAAAATTCTTGGTATTTCTTATATTCTGTTCAGTATCTCATTTATTAACAGGCATGTGTTTTAAGTTCATCGGCACTATTCACTCTCACTTTGTCTTTCTTCTCCCTTATTTTATTTTTTTTAAACTTCAGGCCTGTATTGTCATCTTAGTCGCCTGTGATTCTGGTGTAGTTTTTGATGGTTTTATTCTTCAACTTCATTGCTATCTATCCGCACACCCAGGCTCTGTCTTGTCTCACAGCGCCCTCTGGTGGTTGTTTGCAGTCATCAGACTCGGTACAAGCTGTAAACAGTGAGGGAATCAGGGAAGGAGTGGGCAGGCGCGGATGTAATCAGGACTCGTTATTTTGGATCGACAGGCCCGATCCGTCTGCGAGGCCGCTGCGTGTCTCAGAACAACCGAGGCGAAGGAGCATCAGCCGGGCCGGCTCCTCCATTCAGTCCGGGGCGGTAAGTACGGAGCAGCACTGCTGCTGTGGTTGTTGTTAATGTTCGTAGAATTTCTCCTTCAGGCCTGCTGAGACACCCCGCCATGAAAACAGTGACTCTGCTACAGTGTAGCATCATGTAGGTGCCCAGCATCCTGTTTACTAAAAGGCGTAGATGCTGCTTTATGTCCGTATTTGTTGCAATACCAACCATGTACCTCTAGAAAGAAGCATAAAAAGCCAAGACTGTACTAATAGAGCCATTAACGTGCTACCGAAAGCATATTGTTGTTTATGTTGGGCAGAGGCAGATGTTTGTTTTTAAGTGCATTTCATGGGTTGGGCCCACGTTTGTCTCCAGAGCTGCTTTGATTCTTCGTGGCATAGATTCAACATGTTGACATGATAGCATCACGCATTTGCTGCACATTTGTCAAATGCACATACATGATGTGAGTCGCCTCTTCCACCACATCCCAAAGGTGCTCTATTGGATTGAGATTATTGTGGAGGCCATCAGAGTACAGTGAGTACTCATTGTCATGTTCAAGAAACCAGTTTGAGGTGATCAGAGCTTCGTGACGTGGTTTGTTATCCTGCTGGAAGCAGCCATCGTTAGAGATGGGCACCCCGTGCCATCTACCCCGTGGACATAAAGGGATGAGAAGCAACAATACTTAAGTAGACTGTGGTGTTTAAATGATGCTGGGTTTGTACTTGTGGGCCCAAAGTATGCCTATAAAATATTCCTAACACCATGGCACGACCAGCAGTAGCTGTAAACTTTGATACAAAGCAGGAGGGATCCATGCTTTCATGTTGTTTCTGGCAAATTCTCACACAACCGTCTGAATGTCGCAGAAGAATCCAGACTCGAACAACCAGGCAATGTTTGTGATGGACAAACTGTAGCCTCAGCTTCCTGTTCTTAGCCAACAGGAGTGACAAACCGCATAGTCTTCTGCAGATGTGCCCAATCAGATACTTCAGAGATACTTTTCTGCATACCTTGATAACAAGTAGTTATGAGTCACTGCTGCATTCCTATCAGCTTGAAGCAGGCTGACCATTCTCCTCTGACCTCTGGCATCAACGAGGCATTTTCTCCCAGAGACCTGCTCACCAGATGTTTTCTCTTTCTTGGACTATACTCTATAAACCCTGGAGATGGTTGTGCCTGGCTGTGAGACTTTACAAAATAAGATATGTACCGGTATTTATTTTTTATTAATGCATCATCACCCAACTGTTTTCCCAATTGTAAAGATCAGACCCTAAATAAAAAGGTTTTTATTCATCCATTTCTTTAATCGTACAACACATATACTTTATATAGCATCTGGTAAGTTAGATGCTGGCCATATGTGGTCCATGCTCAGAGCTTCTTTTAAAAAAATAAATAACTATAATAAAAAAAGCATAAACTTAAAAGCACATACAAAATAAAACATCTAACAGGAAACAAAAGAACAGAACAAAAAAGCATAAACAGATAGTTAGTTCCACACACAGCTCCGTGACTGCAGATGTAAATGTTCTTTAACCAGATTTGAAATACATTGTCATATAATGGATATCCAATCAATAATAATTAATATGATGACTCAATAATAATAGTAGCTGAATAATTTAACTATATGCAATAGCTTCTCTGTCACAGTGAAAGGAAGGAGAAGCGAGGTACACTGGTTCTTACACGTTATATCTCTAACCAGTTTCTCTAGCAGGCTGGTAGTGCTGTTGTATGCTCGCTTCAGAGAGCTCCCCAAATGAAGTGCTTAACTTCATAAAGAACCAGTGAGCCAGCTGCGGCCACTACTGCGCAATAACTGAGTGAACTACAGCTTCATAACACCCAGGCAGCGATTTTCATTCTTTCTAACTGACTGCGGCCTTCTAAAACATTAAACAGTGCCTACGTCTTTCTCTGCTGCATGTCCTTCTACTGCTTAATGTCTTTTCCCAGAAATCCTCATGCATCAAAAACTCTGCTTGTCTCTGTGTCTTACTGTACAGCGGTCCCTGCATCACTGACACTGCCTCAGAGCTGGGATACACTTCAGTGACACCATGCACTTCGTGACCACACCTGCTGCGCTGCTGTGTCTGCTGGCTGGGGCATCGGTGGCCATTCACGCCCCTGAGACAGGTAAGGAGGGCAGCATGGAGCCAGGGGACTCCACAGCGGTCAGTTTTAATAAAAAGCAAAGATTTAAAGGTCAGGTTTGTGAGAGCAGACAGCAAATAACATGTCAGAGGGATTCAGTGCTAAGAAAGTCAGGTCAGTCGTTTTATGGAGCAGACGTCTTGGCGCTGGGTCAGTGAGATGCTGCTTATTTGGCTTATAATAAGTTAATGGTTAATGGTCTGTTTAGTACTTCTAAGCTATATTGAGTCTTTGATGCTATGATATCTGAGACCTTGTGTGTCCCCTCAGTTTTTTTGGACAAGGAGCAGGCAACCTCCTTAATCTCCCGTCAGAAGAGAAATACACCTTCCACTCTGGAGCAGGCTTGCATGGAGAAGGTGTGCAGCTACGAGGAGGCCAGAAAGTTCTTCCAAGACACATACCGCACGGTGAGCCCACTGTTAATCCCCTCCTCATTTCCTCAAACCTCCTTTGCGCCTCTGTTTGTAAAGAGAAAGCCACTGTGCAGCTCCAGATGTTTACTTATGCCGTGTTATTTCTTCTCCAGGATATCTTCTGGTCAGTCTACGTTGGTAAGTGCATTATTAAAAGGATTGTCCATTACTGCCTATGCATTAGCACTGCATTACAGCTTATTAACTTCTCCGTGTTCAGATGGAGATCAGTGCGCAGAGAAGCCCTGCAAGAATGGAGCCATGTGTTCAGACAGCGTTGGAGGCTTTGATTGTGTCTGTAAGTCGGGTTTCACTGGAGCCCTCTGCGAGAAAGGTGAGAAGGAGACGGCAGGATTTCGTACGTGAAAATCATTTTTGATTTGCTTTTCAAGTTCTGCAAGCTTTCCACTTTGTTTTCACAATGCAGACGAGACTCTGTGCACTCTGGAAAAGGACCAGGGCTGCTCTCAGTTCTGTAAACCAGGCTACATATCCTACGAATGCTCCTGCGCCCGCGGGTGGAAGCTCAACACAGACAAGAAACAGTGTGTGCCTCAAGGTACGTCTGTCATGTATTGAAATTGCTTTTTTCTGCATGTTCTTTGTTCGAGTTTGAAAAAAAAAATCCGTGTTTTATGCCTGTGTCTATTATTTACTGAATAACATGGCAGATTACTAGTTGCCAGTGATTGTGGGTGGTGGAAAACCTTTGGCAGTACATCAAAACAATACATAAAGGTTATCCATCCATCTTCTGCCACTTATGTGGGTCTGCAATAAAAGCAGTCTAAGCATAAATGCACAGACCCACTCAGTGAGCCACCTCCTGCAGCTCTTCAAAGATCACTAAGGCCAGCTGAGATATATATAATAAATAATCGTGTTCCTCTTTGTAGGAAATAACAGAAATACTTCACCTAGGAAGCACCACAGTAGATATACTAAGGACTCCTCGATGTGGAGTGGTAGTGGCTCCACTCTGTGGCCCTCCTGAATGACAGAGCTCCTCTTGCTGTCTCTAAGGGAGAACCCAGCCACCCTGCCGAGGAATCTCTTTTCCATTCTTTGCATCCAAAATCTCATTCTTTCTGTGACTACAAAGATTTTGTGGCCGTGTGTGAGGGCGAGAATGTAAATCAATCAACACTTAACTGTGACACTTCGCTCTCTCTTCAGATATACTCATTTTACTTTCACTGCTGAAACTGCACCAATGCATCTGTCAGTCTCCCCGCTCCACCCTTATGAACAAGACCCTGACATATTTGAACTCCCTCTCTCAGGTACCAGTTTTTCCCTGACCTGAAGTGGGAATCGTGGCCTCAGACTAGGAGGTGCTATCTGTCATTTTTGCTGCTTCACACTTGGCTGCTAACTGCCCCAGTGCGAGATGCATGTCACCTACTAATGAAGCCAGAAGAGAGGTGATGCTGAGGCCACCAAAGGCCAAGTGGTGGAGGCCACCCTCCACCACTTGGCTGTGTTTAGAAATTCTGTGACCATTTTTACACTGCATAAAAATGAGGTTACACCAGGGTACAAAAGCTATTGCTAGATATGCCCGTCGTACTTCAAAAATAATGTAGTCAAAGAAATAATCATAATCATCTCCTTCTGTCAGTCGAGTACCCCTGCGGTAAGGCGTTCCGTCTACAACAGTTGCAAGGCAAATTGTCCAGAATCAGCACCAGCAACCCTGAAGGAATTGCCTGTTTGTCATCAGAATGTCCGTGGCAGGTAGGAGGACACTTGTTAACATAAAGACACAATGATTTCAGTGTATGAGTGTGCGTTTCTTAAAGGTATGAAAAAGAGATGCAGGGTCTTAACTGTCGTGCTGTTTGCAGGCTGTTCTGGTGAGTTCAGAGTCTGCAGGTTTCTGTAGCGGAGTCATACTGAAGGAGAACTTTGTCCTGACTACAGCTCAGTGTGCCCAAAAATACCCATCCTTCCAGGTGGTTGTTGGTGAGTAAACAAAGATTATACAAACACTGCAAGTAGGTAGTGATTGATATGTATTGTACATTTTATAATACACAATTAGTTTTCCATTGCCCCCCAAAAATGTAATCTAAAATAATTAAAAAAAATGTACATAATATGTATACAAAATGTTTAAGTATAGATTCAAAAGGGGGGTGTTTGCATTTGTAATGATTTCCATCCTGTATGAAGGAACTCAATAACATATCCTCCTGAGAACCAGCCAATTAATTTATGTCCTCTGTAATGGACATTTGTTTTCTGTCTTTATATCTTCAGACTCATTTAAGCTATCCTACTAAATCCTGATGTGTTAAATAGAGGACATCTTGGGCTTTCCATTGATATCTCATGTGTTTGGGTGACCTCTTTCAGCTCCAAAGAGGAAGGACATCACAAAAAAATTAAATCCGGCGATTAATTTTCCCCTCGGTTCTCAGGAGGATAAATAATAACAGTACCATAGATGTTACTGTGTGTGGAGGGACCTATCCAAGCTTTCCTTTCAGATTCAGAACAAATTTGTCTCTTTCTTGGTTTATGTTACATGTCCACCTGTGATGATATATTATCATTTTTTAATGGCATGAAAACACATACATGTCAGCACAGTGTATAGAAGCCAGCATGTGCCTTAAAATATAAATATTTAAGTGAAAAGTCTTTTCAGTCAGCAGACGCAGCACAGTTTAGGTTTATATCTGAAGAAAGCACAAGACTTCTGGAAACAGACTAATAAGATAAAGGTGGAGATAACTGGCCAGAATGCACAGCATTGTGTTTGGTGAAAACCAAACACAGCATATCAGCACAAACACTCACAGTAAAAACAGTAAAAACTGTTTTATTATCAAAGACCGACATTTATTTAGCTCACATTGTCTGTCAAATAGCATTTACCTAAATAAACACAAATCCACAAATTGAAAAATTCTACCATTTTATAATCGTTGTTAAATAAAATTACAGAATAAATAGATCAGAAAAAGAAGTTTCCAAAATTGTCACTTTATAAATCATGAATATTACATCAGCAAATTAGTGTTTATTTAAATATGGTTTCTTTTGCTGTTTTAAAATGTAATAAATTAATTATAATCTAATAATTATAATAATAATAATAATAATAATCAAGCTATTAATATAATTATTGCAACAGCTCTGCACTGAACTCGAGCACAGAAGTGCAGTAAATCTTGTGCTGCATGCCGGTTTTTCGATTTTTAGAACTTTTAACATCATCGCCCTTCTTTATCTCCTGCACAGGTAAAGACAGCAGCAGTAATACTGACCAACAGACGCTGTATGTTAAAGTGATTCATGTCCACCCGCGCTATGTGGAAGGTCGCCCTGAAAACGACCTGGCTGTGATTGAGCTCCGCGACCGCATCATCTTTAAAAGACACATGATTGCTGCCTGTCTGCCAGAACGAGACTTTGCTGAGAGCGTTTTGATGGCAGGTGACTACACAACGGTGGTCACTGGCTGGAAGGAACCACAGCAGGGGTCTGCTTTCCAGGGCTCGCTCACTCTTAACACCCTGGTGTACAACAAGCTTCCCATGTGTCTGGAAACTCACGGAAACTTGATGACCAACAAGATGGGCTGCACTGCACCTCGTGAGAACGCCGGCTGCACCATGAGCTCCGGCAGCCCCCTGCTCACCCTGTACAGGGACGTGTTCTTCCTCACTGGTGTGGTGAGTCAGCCAACAGGGGCCGACTGCAGCAAAGGATACATCTTCCAGAAGGTGTCGCGCCACCTCGGCTGGCTGCGGCAAAGAATAGGTTCACGTTAGGAGCGGTAGTCAGAGAGCACACTGAGGTTATTGATCATGGAATAGGATAATACAGGTTAATAAATAATAAAACAGGGAAACTGAATATTTTCCTCCTTCTAACTTAGTCTCTTCTTTATCCTTGTCCTTGTGTATTTAAAAAATTTAAATAACTAACATAACATATATGCTGTCATCTCCGTTCCTCTTTGGTGTGTCTCGTTTATCCACAAGGTGGCTCTCTGGTTAAA
Organism: Pundamilia nyererei; assembly: GCF_000239375.1. Taxonomy (NCBI): domain Eukaryota; kingdom Metazoa; phylum Chordata; class Actinopteri; order Cichliformes; family Cichlidae; genus Pundamilia; species Pundamilia nyererei. The sequence goes on from NW_005187460.1 coordinate 3,269,423, forward strand.
GACAGAAGCTTTCATTACATGTATCCTACAACTACAGCAGAAACGGTGAGAGATGTGTGAATTATTCAGCATGTGTTTTGTGATGTGGACGTACCGTTTTAATAACCTCTGAGCGCTGTACTCGTTGACATGCACCTTATAAGACTATTACTCATCACTGTTGTATGAATGTAATAAAGTGTAACACTACACCTACTGTCAGCTCTGTCATTGTGGTTATAAGAGGTTATAATTATTTCAGAACTTTACATATAAAGGTAAGCTTGAGATGTGCCATAGTTTGTGGGAGATCATCAAACACGAGAACGTGGGCATTACTATTAATGTCAAATGAATATACAGGACTGTGCAAAAGTCTTGGGCTGATCCCTGTTTCTTTATTATTCTTCAGCACAGTCTGAACTCTCTTAGGCTGTTTCTTCTAATTTCTTTAAGGAGTGTTCAGGAATAGGTCTCCAGGTTTCTTGAAGAACATTCAAAGCTCTTCTTTGGATGTTGGATGCCTTTTGTTCCTCTATCTGTCAAGAAGATAGCAGTAATGTTGAGGTCCAGGTTCTGTGGAAGCCAATCCATGACTGATAGTGTTTCAGTGTATGTTTTTTCCATCCAGTTATGCTTTTTACAGCATTGGCAGTGTATTTGGGGTCATTGTCATGTTGAAAAATGAAGTTGTTCCCAATCAGATACTTTCCAGATGGATGCATGATCGTACTTTTCTGTGTTCATAATTCCATCAATTTTGACAAAATCTCCAACAAATGCAGTTCCAAACTATGACAGAGTCTCCCATGTTTTACAGATGGCTGTAGATACTCACTGTTCTATCTCTGTCCTGACTTCCTATTGTTCAAATTTACCAAAAATGTCTAATTTGGATTAATCACACCATAAGACTTGTTGCCACTCATTTACAGTCCAGTTCTCCCCACTTCCCTTTCCTAAGTATCGCTGCTGGAGAGCCATCCTTGCATTGAGACCAACTGATGGGCCAGATCCATCTCTCAGGTCCTGTTCATGCTTGGACAACTCCTAGGTCAGTGTTAAGAAACACTCCTCTGAAAATTAGCAGGTACAACAAGTGTACTGAAAATCTGTAAAAAAGCAGCTAATGTCCAAAGAAAAACTTTGGAAGACCTTCAGAAAGCCTGGAGGATTGTTGCATGGCTCCTTGGAAGTAAAATATAAAGAAATGACAGGTGGCTCAAGACTTTTGCCCATTACTCTGTAATACATCAACAACAGCAAAGAATCTAAAATTACGAACTAATACTTAAAATATAATTCTCCCACACCAACCACATTTCCACCACGTTTCATATTGAAGCTCTGTGATGCTGTGCTTTGAACACATCTTTACATCAGCATGCTAACACGGTAACAGCATGCTGTTTATCATGTAGAACCAAGACTGACATGTTAATTCAGCATATTAGCATAGTATTTGCTCATTAGCACTACCCACTCTGGCTGATGGGGGTATGTGGCCATTTGGTTAGAAGCCAAAGTGTCATCAGGGTCATCGTCTTCATGGTCTGATGAAGAGCAGGTGTGCAAGTGGCTTCTTGCGGTATACAAGCTTTCAGCCCAACACCTTTTCTGTTTTTTAAACATTAAAGTTGGCAATACAGAAACGCTCAAAATAACAACCACTGCAGCCTGAATTACTTTACATTGCAGAATATGATGAATGGAGAGCTATGAGATATGATTAGTATCTCCCTCTTTTGGGGAACAGCAACACCCCTTAAGAGCCATTCTGTTTTTTTATTGAAGGCAGGGATAGCTCAGTAGGTAGAGTGGTGGCCCCATGATCGGAAGGTCGGGGGTTCGATTCCCCTGAACAGCTACCCTGAGGTACCCCTGAGCAAGGTACCGTCCCTACACACTGCTCCCCGGGCGCCCAATGGCTGCCCACTGCTTCACTGAGTGAATGGGTTAAAATGCAGAGAGGAATTTCCCCACGGGGATCAATAAAGTACACTTTCTTTCTTTCTTATGACGTCAGATCAAGACTTTTAGTTTCGTTATGAGGGATGATTTACACATTCGCTCGACAACCAAAAGGTCTCTGGATCGACTCCAGCTGGAGATGCAAATCTCTGTTGGGGTTGCATCATGAAGGGGATCTGGTGTAAAAACCCATGTTGACCTAGGAGACAAGAGGAGAGCTGAAAGTATCTCATTCTTATAAAGAGGAATCATTACCTGTCTGTGTTTGTAGCAGGGGAAAACAAGGCGCACACGTGGTCAGGTTGCTTGTCCATCACAGGCTGACAGACAACCACAGAGCTGTGTGTATGGTTGTCTGTCAGCCTGTGATGGACTAGCATTGCTGGCTGGTGGACCACTGCCCATTTAGAATCAGCTTGCCTTTGGACTTTAGTTAGGAATCCAAAAGTCCCTTGGAGTGAAACCAAGCATGGGAAGGGCACAAAAACATGCATGCTCTGCAAACAACATGCAAACAACCAGATTAGCTTTTTAATGCACTACTGTGCCATCCTCAGGGTAGAAGCTCCTCGGGAAGGGAGGAGTGAAGTGCAACATATTATACTGCTAAAACAGCTCCCAGTCCACACACAGAGTCACCATCTTCCACCATCTGCAAATAAATTAAAAATGCATAAGTCACATTAACTGTATGAAAAACAACCTGACAAGCAAAATCAAAAGCTCAGAAAGTAGTGAGATTTCAAGACGTGATCTTCCCACAAAATAGCAGGATGTTTAGAAAATTAATTTCTCTAAGGTAAAATATTTAATGGGACCGTGGGGCAAAATTAAAAGTATGTTTGAGAACAAGTACAAACTCTTGAAGCTGACAGACTTGAGGGAATCAGGGCAGTTATTTTACACGTAAACTAATTTACAGGCATGTTGGTTTGTGTTTAAATATGATGCTTTGGGGTGTGAGTTAAAGCGTTAAATTTGCAGTTTGCATAATTTACATACCACAGTAGCGGACTATTGACAATCTGACAATCTAAACGTCTAATATACCCCATTCCCCCCACTTAGACAATATTAGCTTACCCTCGCTGTCACATACCCCTGTGTTGTCTGGCAACATTTTCCCACAGAGCCTCTCCCTCTACAGTCTTCTCACAGCCTCCCTGGTGAACAAGGCCAGGCCCATGTCACAGAGGCAGAGAAAAGGAGAGGCAGAAGAATGGCCAAGAGAGAGGGTAGGAGACGCCACATAACAACAAAAACCTGGCCTGCCACTTTTGATTGGAAGCTTGAAAAGGACAGCTCGGAAAGCTGGGGCCCACGTTGGCTGTTGCTATGGCACTCACCTAGGAGATGGCTCCTTGCTCCCAAAAATGGCAGCGCTCCTTTTGCTGGGCCGTCCAGCGGAGATTCATGTGAGCAGAGCTCCTTCCTTCCTGAGTCTGGTCCCGCTCTCTCGTTCTGACAGTTCCGTTTATGTGATCGAGCTCACAGAGCCGTTCAAAAACCCACACCGAGCAAGGTGTAGGCTAAGGAGTGCAGCTCTCCTCTGAGCTGCAGAACTGTGAAATGTATCAGTTACATATCAAACAGTCACTGCATCTTACCCCGAGAATAAAACCTCAAATCTGAGCAAATGGGGAGACGAGGACGTGATGGGAATGCTGAGAGGGAGGAAGATGTTTGAGAAGTAAAGTGCTGAGGTGCAGAAATGGAGAAGGACGCAAAGATGAAGAGCAGCAGATGAAGAGATTTGCTGTGTTGATACAGAAGAGATGACTGCTATTGTGCTGATGGATTGATGGACTTAAAGTATATTAGATATGAATGAAACATTAACAGGGTTGTTATTACTTAGGGAAGCTTTTACTCTACACAAATCAAATGTTACTTTTATTGGACAGGTTTGCTGTGCACTGTTATTCAGACTACACTGTGTCAGTGGTGTGTGTTTGCATCTGGCCAAGGTACTAAATCAGTAACACCCCCAAACCCAAAGAGCATTTGCATGCTGTGACCCCAAATCCTTGCTTGTGTGTGCAAGAACATGTATGTAAGTATGCATAACACATGGATGCCTTTTTGGGGATGGGGGGTCGACATCAAATGACAGACTTTAGGAAGGATTATCTGTCTGTGTGGTGTCTGATCCACACATGGGGGGTTAGCATTATGTCTGCACACTGAAGGCAGATTGACTGTGTTAAAATCTGATGGGCTTTGCATGCAATCTGTAAAGGCATCCCTGTGATCTCGTCCAATAATCCCCCACCCCAAAATCCATGTCCCCAATCTTTTCTCACTTCAGGACTTCACACATACGGAGAGCTCTCCAGTCAGATTGGGTGAAAAAAAGGAAAAGAAAAACAAAAGCTTTCCCCCTCCACCCAACCCCGCCCCTAACCTACCCCTATGCAAACTCATCCGCACGCCAAACACAGTAGCTTCTACTTCATTGGGTAATTGTGCAGAAGAGTGGGGGTAACATGAGACCTCGAGAGGTTACAGCTAGGGCTGAAAGAAGTGTTTGAAAGAGAAAATATGAGACAGGCTGTAGACTTTTATATAACTCTGCAGCAGTCTCCCTGATATCAGCTCAGCTGTTTGTCTACAGCCACGCTAGTGCTTCTGTGAGGCTGTTTGTGCTAAATACATCAGCGTGTTCACAGTGACTATAATGAGGGTATAATGCTTACTATGTTTACCATCATGCTCGCATGCTAACATATGCTGAACAGAAGAAATGCTACAATTATATAGTTACATATACTGGATCTCCCAAATATGTGTAAGGAACCTTCGACAGTTCATAAAAACTACAGAGCTGTCAACAAATTACTGAAATATTCCTCAAAATCTAATTTAACTAACAGTCACAGTGAGCCAAAACAAGCAGTGTTATTGGGATTAAAGGGAAAGTGCCAAAAACTGGAATTCCTGCAATGGCCACACGAGGCTGGATCCAAAACTAAAAGAATCATGTTAAAAATGGTCATATTTACAACAGAAATTAACATACATCCAGTTATCCAGGCACCCATCCATTTTTGTTAACTTCTTATCCAATCCATGTATTTTCAGCGGCACACTAAATGATTTTGGTCACTAGAACTAATTATCCCAGTCACAACATTTGAATTATGGTTACATTTTAACATTTTGGAGCTGCTACAAGTTTATCTAGGCTTGTAGATATGCCTAGTTAAGGATGTGATTGCCTTGATTGACAAGTGGGTGTGATTTAATTTTGTTGACTATATTCGGTTGCACTAAAAAACATTCAAGAGGTCTGCTGTTCAGCTTTTTCCAGTAAGTGTTTTATTTATTTATTTATTTAGTTTTTGTTCTTTTTTTCCCAGCTGTCTGAAGGCTTCAACATAGAGTAATGCCATAATGACAATATCCATCGTTTATATACAGTCTCTAGATAAACTGTAAACTACCATAAACTAAATAGAAACACTAAGAGTCAATTAATAAACTTTTCCGTTCTTATCATTTTGCTAACATTGTCAGATATGTGGGATAAACATGGAGCACAGCTGGGGAGGATGGCAGCGTTGCAAGTTTTGTATTGTTTTCATTGTTTTCAGACTGCATGGGTCAACATGCCAAACAAGCACACTTTCCATTGTACCACATATCACACACATACATTACAATGTGAATTATTTTTTAACATATAAGAGGTAAAAATGTTCAATTCTGTAAACTACTCACAACATCAGACCACCATCCTTTAGTCCCTGTGTGCAGCAAATTCATTGACAGCACTGATTAAAGTCCTGGCGGTTTTCTCCTCCTGCTATATTCTCTCCTTCCTCTTTTGAGCACTACTTAATTTTTTTCTACTTTTTTACTACTCTGTGTTATTTCTGATAATAAAAGATCATCAACTTTAGGACACACCTACAAAAAACCAAACAAATTAACACAAGATCTTAATGAATTTGACAGCACCGGCAACGTTTCTATATTTGCTTTTCTTTTGTCTACTCCCGTGGGCTTCCTGTAGTTGCAGGTCTTCTGAAACCAGACCCAGTCCTTGAAACAGGCTTTAAAAACAATATGTCACTTTCAGCATGTGGGCGCAGTGACTGTGGATGATAGAGGAGGAAAGGTAAATCCTGGAGCTGCCTTTATTCCCCTGACCTCACCCTGACCTTGCAAAGGTTAAACCATAAAGCCACTGAGAAACCCGAGGAGCTGAAAGAAAGATCTCCAAAGCTCACTGGGTGAAAACGAGCACACAAAAGTCCCTGTTGTGGTCTTTGAAGAGGTCAGATAAGAAGAGGTGTGTGTGTCTTTGTTCAGAGTATCCTGATATACTGTATTGTTTTAAGATGACATGACTAGTTGACATATAGATGATCTTTGCCATTAATCCTCTTTCTTCGGGGCAAGGTTACCTCAGAAGGCCATGACCTCTCAGGTTTAAGGAGGGTTTATGTCAATGTGGTGGACAGATAGGTCTGGATTATGTGCAGAATGTACAACCTTTGGTGATGTAGTTTGCAATTTGCTTAAAGTTAAGGCTATGATGAGAGCAGTATTTAAAAAATAAATAAATAAAGGAGGGGCTGAGATATCTTAATATTTATTCCAAAGTATTGGTTGAATATGAGTCATGTAATCCAACTGTTAAAAACCTGTCTTTACAAGGTGCAAAAACCACGCTTCTACAGCAGGCATTCTGTTGAACGTACACATTACAGGAACACTTTTTAATCAGAGTATAGCATCAAGTCAGCTAATCTTCTGGGATATTGATCTGGTTAGTTAAGAAGCAGAGGGGGTTGTTAATCAGTTTCAGCTGCTTTTGTGTTAATGAAATTAGCAACAGGTGCACTAGAGGAGCAACAATGACACGACGCCCAAACCAAGAATAGTTTTACAGGTGGAGGCCACTGATATTTTCTCACTGCTCGTGCTTTCTGGCTGTTTCTTCACTAGTATTGCATTTGGAGGTTGCACAGATAGTCCAACTCTTCCACCATGCTACATTGATTAAGTGCCATTGTCAGAAGGTTTGCTGTGTTTCCCGGCACAGTCTCGAGAGCGTGGAGCTAGGAAACATTGTGTTGCCTGTAACATCAGTTTTGTGGTTGGTCGGTGATGGTCTGGGGAGGCTTATTCATGTCGTGATGCACAGACTGCAACAGGCATTTGAAGGATGAAGTCCTTGGACCCGGTGTGCAGTGGGTCCTGGGTTCCTCGTGGTGCATAATAACACCCGGTCTCATGCTGCAATAAAAGTTTGGCAAAACAGACTAGCCTGCCTCATCCTTTTTTCACTTATATTTTCATTGTTGTCTTTAAATTCAGCCCTCTGTAGGTTGATAACTTTTATATCTATCAAACTATGTGGCATCCTTTCATTCCATATCAGTACGGATATCCAGCAAGGTTTTTTTCCTACTAAGGTCCGATGTGTTTTCAGGGTGTTCCTTTAATGTTTTTGAGTATATTTTTTGTTAGAAGCATTCAAGGCCAACTCCAAGGATTGGGTGTAGTTATACAGATAAACCAGAGGAGCAAAACTGTAACAAAACGACACAATATAGATCAACTTCAACATTTCACCTTCTGTTTAGAAGTTATTGAATAAAACCTCATAGATATTTGTAAATATACACAATGTAAGAGTTCAGCCAAGGTTTTTTCCTCACCAGACACCCCGCCTAGCACACTTCACATCCTTTGTCCCTGTTTGATATTTTTCAGCCAGTTTAAAATAGGAAGTGAGGCTGGAAACAAAGTGTTCTTTAAAATTAGACTCTTCCCGCTAATTTTGGACACCTGCATCCTGCCATAGTTAATACATCCTGTGTGGTCATGGACTCTCATTCGGACGCTCGTCACTGGAAACAGATGCAACACATGTTCTGTATGTCAGCCACCCTGCTGTCACTGTGAGGCTTATTGTGTGCAACCCAGCGGGGCCTTGACAAGGCAAAGCAATCTCTGACCAGCATACAGGCACTGTAACATACTGTATATGCGATATAATGAGCAAACCAATAGGAATTATGACCGACACAAGGAGGATTATAACTCAGAGTCAGAGCCAAAGTTAGTCTAACTGCCTGTCAGTAATGTTATATCAGAGCATGATTGAGACTCACACTGATCCAGAGTTGCCTTGTCACCCTCTATGAATACTTAAGCAGGAATTTTCCACTGGGTGCTTTCATCTGAGCCTCACTGTAGATGTAACTGCACCTATTCTGTTACAGTCTTTGCTTAATTTATTCAGCAAGTTGTAGATCGAGACTGCGTTTGAAAAAGAGCGACTATAAAGCCTGCACAACATAACGTCAAGACAAATTACTCACACAAAGCACTCACTGTACAACATCAATCACAAACTCAAAGAGATTCAAGGACCTACATACATAACGCAAAAGAATTAACCTAAACTCTTATAATTAGGTGCTATGGTTATCACCTCAACTGAAAAAAAGATGATAAATAAGTAAATCAGCAACATATAAACCACAGCAATTTGAGTTTATTACATATAACAAATATAATAAATAGACCAAAATCAGGAAATTTAGTTTTTGGTTTGAATTTGTTTGAAATGTTGTGTCACATTTGACCTCTGACCTCTCCTTCAAGGTCAACAGTTGGATCTGAAGGGGAATGTGACAATAATGCTATATAGAGCTATTTAAAACTATGTTTATTACTGCTATTGTTTGTATTGTGAATATATGAGTATACAGGGAACGATATATTGGGATTCTAAATATCATGTTACTTATGACCTCTGACCTCTTCTTCAAGGTCAAATTAGGTCAAACTTTCATAAAATGCATTTTATCTTTAAAATTTGTCAGGGATTCTAAATATTGTGTCATAGTGTGCATCCGTATCATGTGACATTTGACCTCTGACTTCACTTTTACATTTCATATCTGCCTTTCCTTCCAACTGACCCCAAAATGTGTTATATCTTTAAAAAAGTATTGTCAACAGAAACTACTACTTAGGACTTACTAATATTATATAAAAAGCTCAAGTTATTCATGTATTCATGTTCTTATTTATCTACTTATCATACAAATCAATTCCTATTATCTGTTACCCTTTCAGCTGCAACGCCCTAACGCAATCAGCTATCATCTAATGATAATCTTAGTGCACACAACAGGAGGTGCCTCCCTACGCTCCTTATAGCCTTCCTGTTGCTCCCAAAGACTCTCAGCAGTTCCCAGATTATCTTACAGTACTCTAATGAAACTATGTTTAATTTTAGAGTGACAGACAGGTTTATCCCTTGGACTTTTTAGCCTACCACAATTAACGAATTCCTTGGGATCTCCGGTTTTGGCTTGGCAACAAGTTGCCAGAAGATTAGTCACGTACATAATTAGTCCCTGTGAGAATAAATCTAAATAGCTGCCGTTTGTGTTGAATAAATAAAAGACTTCTAGCGTGTTAACTACTTAATTTCGGAGTTGATGATAAGTTGATTTCATTCCACATATTTCTGAGGCTGACACGACCGAGGTATCAGTCTTTTCAGCACTCTCTTTTGTGTTTATGAACTCTGCGGCTCAAAATGGTGGCCTAATTACCCATCCCAGCTCCACACTCAGGAATTACATGGTAATAAACCTCTTAATTGGACTATTACTCTAACCAGATAAGGTATTCACATCGGGATGTTCTTTAAAATCCATTTCTTGTGATTAACTAGGTGTGATTATATAACGATTTCCCTGCCTGTTCGCAGTTGTCCATAAAAACGATGAGAATAAAGATGAAATTGATGTTGTCTGCGGATACCGGAGTGAGAGGACCGTTAATCTTCTCAGTCCTTCTGTTTTGAGCTGTGACCCCCTTCCTCTTCCTCCACCCCCTCTTCCCATGCTGTCACTCTCCCAGCCTGCACCTGTCAGATTAGTCTCATATCCTCAGCTGCTACTCCATGTGATACGCCTCCTTACTGCCCAGAGCCTGCATGTCATTTTACTTTGCATGTATTTATGAGTCGGAGTGCATGTGAAAGGAAAAGCGGGGAAAAGGGGGAGAGAGACCAGATAGAGGCCAGTCCCATGGAAAATGTATAAAATGTGAGTGTTGCTGGTTGTTGCTTCCCAGTTTCTTCTTCATGGTGCAGCAGGATTTGGCTTAGTACCATTAACATGCAGAAGCCAAAATTTAGATGAACACCGCCCCCTAAATTGCTGGATTACCTGCAATCTAATAAAACTAAACCTTTCTCTGTGAACGGATATTTTGCACCAGCTCCACACTGCAAGCATTACCGTCACCTGGTCAGACGTGTTAGGCTGCTTGGGGGGGGGATGTTTGTAAAATGGAAATCCTTCCCCATGACTCGCATCTTGCAACACTAATAAAACAGGGAATCCAAGACGAGGATGAGATGGTGGGAGCCAGTGGGGGTGTTCCACCAGTCCAAGCCTCCCTGGAAGATGGACTGGAGCAGCTGAGACAACAAGCATGTGATGTGAGCGAGAAATAATAATCACCACAATTTGTTACCGTCAAGATCCCCTAGATAACAAAAGGAATCCCGGAAAGTGGATCGTGTGACAGTAAAAATAAGAGTCACAAAAAAACGGTCCACGAGAACAGAAGTCGGAGAGATTTAAAAGTAGTTGTTATATAGGGCTTTTCTACTCTACAAGGAGCACTCGGAGCACTTCGTAAAGCATGCCTCATTTTTACATTTCAATCTGCTTTGATGAATAAATTGAAGAGCAACTTAGGGTTCAAATATCTTTCCCTAGGATACTTTATGGCATGCAATCCCCCAACCTCCCAATAACCCGGGATACCTAACGAGCTATAGCCATCAACCTAAATGCCATTTCATTCGTCATCCACGTTATTAAGCGTGTTTATTACTACTATTTATTACCTCTATTGGAATAGAGGACATTAACTTGAGAACTTTATTCTGAAAGGCACAGTCGGAAACGCATTGGATAAGTTGACGTTGCATTGGTGTGTTTTCTGTGAGCTCGGAACAGTGCCGCACCAGCTGGATGTGACAGAGTTGCATGTAGAGGGTCCAATCTGTGCTCACAGGCTGAAACAGTGACAGAGATCTTAGGTGGAGTGGAGTGTGCGCGTGCATGCGCTCGAGTCTCGTCGTGCAGCGAGCTAATAAAGCGTGCACGTGTCAGTGATCAATTAATCTGTCACGGTTACAGTGAACGAGGACAGAGACGGCGGGGACTGTGGCGGCTGTGGAGAGCTGTCACTTTCTCTGTGCTCGTAGAAGGATTATCATTACGCACGTTATGCGGAGCGCAGCTTCGGTGATGCGCTGAGTCGGGAGAGGTGCAGCGGGGAGCAGCGAGAGTCAGCCCGGACATTCAGCGGCATAATCAGCGCAGTAACTGGAAGAGGGGGATCCGTATTGTTATGGGCATCGCAGGATTCCGACCGGCCGTCTGTGAACACTCCGACGTTGGTGCCGAATCAAAGTCAAATATGCGCACTGCTGAACAAAGGATTTAAAGGGAAAACGATAAAGAATCTCTTAAATATTTCAACCCTTAAACCCGGTTTGTCTCATCCTCTCTCTTGTTTTTGGACTTCCATTCATGCACATTCTGCCGCTGAGGAAAACAGACACGGGCTGAATAACCGGGTACCTCTGGTGTGGAACCAGGAGCAGGAGGAATCCTCTGGTCTTATCTCATAAGGGTCCATGTGGATGGAGAGAGAATACGCAAACCCAGCGAGCGGAGCTCATTACGAAATGTGACATTTTTATTGTGTTTCCCATCAAACCTGACAACTGTGCACCCGTCTTCATCCTCGAACACCTTTAATTTACGTCGTTCAAGGTACGTGCTGCTCACCATGTCGCCTACAGATACTGATTTTTTAAGGGGAAAGGGGGGGCAGGGGGAGTTATCCTTGTGGAAATGTGTACGCACGACATTTACTGAGGGCTGTTTGGCTGAATACCCTACAGGGAATCACTGTTTATTTGAATGCACCTGCGTCTGTACTGTATTAAGGCCGATTTTTTTTAAAGGGGGGTTTATCAGCTGAGAAGGAAGTTGCATCACTGACAGCCGTAGAAAAAAAGGCGATGCACCAAATGCAGGTGTGGGGAGCAGAGGGCAAACATGGGTTGAGCATTTTTGCAGAAATGTATATTCATGCACGATGCTCAGCTCATACTGTCTCGAGCTTAAGGCAAATTAGGTAAAAACTAAAGAAAATGACTGAAGCAGTTCGACTGGTGAGACATTTGAGGTTTTTTTCTCACGAGGATAGAAACGCTGCTCTCTTTTAGTGGCAGCGACTCCATTTTCATCCCACAACACACTGGGATATTTTGGGAGTGTCAATCACTCCGCCGTGCTTTAGTTCGGAGGTTAGATGTCATTCTTTTATTTTTGGAATCACACACACATTCCCCCCACCCCCCAGGATAACAATGGCCTTACTTCTGGTCCCTCAAACAAACACACTCTTCTGGAAGCCCCCAGGGATCCTCCCATGTGGTCGTATTGTTAAGAGAGAGGGGGATGCTGAAAAAAGGAAAAGAAGAAAAGGGCATTCTCTGAATTTCTGTTTGCATTAAGCTGCTTCTTTGGCCAGCTAAAACACAGGGGTGTCCCTTTTAGTAGACTTGAACCTCTCATGCTGGCCTTGCAGACAGGACACAGTGCCCAGGATGTCTAACTTGACAAGAAATCACACTTAAATGACCTCTTGAGCCCAATTAGAAAAAGGATCTTTGAATGGAAACTGATGCCAGTTTATGGATTACCCTCCTTATTGATCAGTAGATAGATGATACGCGAGCTCTGAGTGCAGGATTGTGTACCGAGTAAGCTCACTGGCCTGTTTTGGAGTGCTTTGTTTTCTATCATTAATCAATATTCAGCAGGCTGAAGCTGTTTATTGTCAGACTGTGAATTCATGAGTTACTTAGCATCCTCTTGGGGAAAATAAAGCTACAGTTTGTCCTCTGGGAGGACGCCATATGTGCCGTGTTCAGATGATTGTATACGTGTATGTGTGTTTGTGTGTGTAGCTTCATGTACACATGAAGCAGCTGACTGTATAAAATGAGGTATTTTTGTCACTTACATGGGAACTCCTTGCTTCTCCTTTTATATGTGTATTTGTGATCATGCACCTCCCACCCTTTCCAACATACACACACACACACACACACACCCACACACGCTCCAGGCAAGAGCCTCGCTCCAATTCTTCCTCCGCATATCCGGCTGTTCCTTCTTCCTCTTGCCTCTCTGATCACTATCACGCTCTCTAACCAAATCTGATCTCCCTGGGCCCCTGTGACCACCCCCACCCTCCAACCCCAGCCTCCTTCATCTCCACCCCGGGTCCCATCAAGTTATCTATAATGGATGCAGCTCATTCGTGTCACATGGAAGCAGAACACGTGACACCAGATGTCCGTGGCTCTAGTTTCAGGGTACACTTTGGGGTTTGGCATGCCTTCACATCTGACCTGTCACCTCACGCTTGTTGTTATTGTCGGAGGGAGAGAGACAAGATAGTCAAGGGAGGGGAGTAAGGGTTGAGAATAAACACTGGCGCTCATAATTGCCAAGTCAATTAGCATATGGTCTCGCTGCGAGTCCAGTCACATGGTAATGAGGCCTAATTAGGGTGGCCAGGGATGTCTGAAGAGTCTTGGGAGAATACTTACACTGTCAGATTCTTCAGTATGGCACCCAAGAGCTTGGTGTGGCAAATGTATCACGTCTTTTCAGGCTCTTCTTTCAGGTTTTTTTTTATTCCTAAACCTGTTTATATATGTTGTCTTTGAAGGTTTTTTTTCCCTAAACTTTGCCTTTCTAACTTCTTCCCACTGTTTTAGCACCCACATGTACATCACAGTGCAATAACACATCACTTCCCTCATTTTTCTCTTTAAATTTCCATTGTTTTGTATGTTGCGACCAGCTGGATTATGATCGAGCTCACAAATGTCACAAGACTGTTGACAAACGCAGTCAGATCAGATGATGGAATTCACTTTTGGCTATTTTATGTGAAGTAGGAGGTTGGATGCTTTCCAGCAAATCCATTCCCTCGCATTTGTTTATGATAAACCTTCATCAAAAAAATGGCGTCATGAATGGGTAACAGTTGACCGGCTACGACAAAAATCTTGTCGGAATAATGAAGAAAGCGTGCTGTACTTGCAGGATCAAAGCTGCTGTAGATGTCTCCAATCCATGCACAGGAAACTCTAGGATGTCTGCTGCTGTGTCGCTGGGATCTCAGGTCTGTTTATTTCAGCAGCCTTGCAGGAAGTACAAAACTTGGAAGTATAGAAATATATATTCGTGCATGAGACTCAGCATATAAATTGGCCACATATTGGCGGTTTTCATCATTGAATGTCTGTGACTCTGGTTAAATGCACTGGTAGAGAGGTTGTCTCTGGTCATCTTGTCAAAGTGTTCTCAAGAGAGAAAGAAGACTCGTCGCTATAGGAAATAAAACCAAGTCCAGCCAAGCCAAGTTTAATTTAAAACCCTCTCAGATCCTCTAAAACTGGTTGATGAAAACTGGAAGGAAGAAGATGTTCGAGCCAGCCCTCTCACTCAGAACGTCTTCATCTGTAGACCATGTACAGTCTTAATATACTTTTACACTACAGCACTAGGTCCTTAGAAAGAATAGAATAAAACTAACTCTTATATTAACTGGTTATAATGTACTTCATTTAATAACTGAAAAAGTTACAGGAATAAACACCTGTTATTCAAATGGTCAGTATTTTAAGTAATTTATAGATTTTTGTCAATGCACTATCCTGACTTTATTTGTTTTTTGGGGGGTTTTTTTGCTTGTCAGCTAGTTATTATGTAGCAAAGACTTTTATATAAACAACATTATCATTATTTTTAAAAAAGGCCCTGAAAGGATCTAATTGCAACCTTCATAATATTCTATAAGGATGAATCAGTGGAGAGGGACAAACACGAGTTGCTCTTTCAGACCAGGCTTTCATTCCTGAAGCCACTGCAGGCCTGGGTTCATATTATATATATAACCCCAGCTAATAATGTAAACGTATGCAGTGTTATAAGAAAAGGTGGATAATGCTGGCGTCATTGAGCGGTGTCACCAGCAAGCAGATGGCAGGACAAGACGTGCAATTGACCCGCTCACCTCAACAGCTGGATCCATGCGTTTCCAGATGTATACCTATGCATTTAAGCCCTCGTACAGACACAGATTCATCCCCATTCAGATTCAAATTCTCGGCATAAGACTCAAAAAATGACAATTACTGCGGGTTGTCAAATCGTAATAATCCTCCCAATTATCACAAGGGTAATTAGAAAGCATCTGCTCGTGAGCTACGTCTGATAATTGTTGGAGCTTGTAATTGTACAGGACAGCTTGTTTCTTACCCCCCCCCACCCCCCAACCCCTATCCCCCTCCCACCCCCATCCCTGCCTATCCAGCCTGGGGCAGATCTGAATGACTGCAGTGCTGCACATTTGCGCTCTCATGCTTGTATTCCTGTTGCGTTTTAACAGCAGCGCTGTAAGGAATTGCATGCTGCATTCTT
>NW_005187460.1:3284999-3319260 GCF_000239375.1 Pundamilia nyererei
ACACACACACACACACACACACACACACACACACACACACACACACACACACCCATAGTAAATGCCACCAAGCTGGATGTTGCGTGAACATAATGCCAGTATGTTTATGCGAAAGCAACACATGTAACACTGCTAGATGGGAAATGAAGGGGACTAAGATGGACCTCTGGTTGCCAGCAGGCTGCTTGGCACTGAGGAAGATGAAGCCTGAGAAACAGCAGCCATGCAGCAGAACTGGCAGGAGCTGGATCCTTCCCTCAGTTACATAAGATACACAGTGAAAATAAAAGGAAAGGAAAGCAGGGGGGATGAGGAGGTGGAGTAGGAAGGCGCGAGGGGGCACAAGCAGAAAAGGGGAAATGATGCCAAAATGGAAGCAAGACAGTGCATTAGGGATTAGACACTGGGTAGCAAAAGAGGGGGACTAGTCGAGGTGCACGAGGCGCATCTTTCACAGCACGTCTTCAAATACAGCAAGTCGAGGCCGCTCTGGCTGCTCTGGAGGAGCGGTGGCATTGAAAATCCAACAGAATAGAGGATTTTTTTTTAATGGAGGGGAGGGCAGAGATGGCTGCGTGATGAGTGACAGAGAGAGAAACACGTCTAGAGAGCGAGGGGAGGGCGAGACGGCGGCTACATCCTCTGTGCTGCACAAACCAAAAGGCCAGACAGTTTCGCTTCTAAAACCACTCGTGTAAAGCTGAAGTAAAAAAGAGGTGTCTGTAGGTGTGCGGCATATTCTGCGTAGCATTTTGCACATGCACGTCTCGCTGCTTGTGCATGTGTGCAGCCATTCTCTCTGCGCATCCTTCAGCTTTGCAGCTTACCGGTCTGCCAAGCCACTCAAAGAGCAGCCAGAGCAACCATCTGTGTGAGAGGGGGGTGACGAGTCAAAAAGTCACGAGTGTGCAGGCCACAAGCTCCAGTCCCTCCGTGTCCTGTTGTGATGTGCACTTGTCTCGAGTGCAAAGCGTTAATGTCCCAGTAATTACAACGTGACAAAGGATGTGTGGAAGAAAGACAAAAAGAAGGAGGAGGAGCAGGCTGCTTGGCTTTTTGAGGATGAGCGAGTGAGGTTTTAATTCCTTGGCTGCTCTCCCTTGTTCCTGTAGTTTAGTGACGGAGCATAAAAAGCGGGATGATGTTAGGAGGAAACATGAGTGTTTTTGTGCGTTGAGGCATGCATGATAATGTCAGGTGTTTTTGTATGCACAAAAAAGATCCAGCTCTGTAATTTTATGTGTGTGTGTTTTGGTGAGTCATTCCTCTGTAAGCACTGATTGATGTTAATATAGACCAATAATAACCAGCGGCTAAGAGCTGCTGCAGCAAGGAAGGAAGGATGGGATGAGACAACAGGAAATAACAAGCAGGAAATGAGGGAGCAAAGAATTTTATTAATGAGGAGGCATGAAGAAGAATTTTGGAGAGTGTAAATCTCTGAAGGATACATGAAAGGGCTCGAAACACATGAATATGCACAACGCACATATATATATGCACACATCTTTCACTGTTATGCCCTCAGGGGAGGGGGGGGGGGGTGAGAAATAAATAATGCTATTTCGCAAACTTGTAAACAACTGCTCTCTTAAAAAATCCATCTTAAATGTATATGAGGAAAGAAACATCAAAAGCTTGTAAATAAATGGATGGTCCAACTATGCAGGCAGGGCGAGAAGGAAGGTCTGGAGAAGAATTATAAAGCAGTACATATTGTGTTTTTCAGTTTCTTATAGAAGATTAATAATCCTTTTTTATTTTATTTTAACATCTTTATGACCTTTTTTGTGGCAAAATAGGTTTGAACATGGGTGTTATTGGTCTTTTTTTAAATGATGTGTAAGCAATCTTAGCTACAGTTTATAATATAATTCAAAGATGTAGAGAATCTGGAGAAATCTCTTTCTGCAAAGGACAAGACAGAAAACTAAAACAGTGGTGACCTTTAGGGCCTCAGCCTGTACTTCATTAAACTTAAACTGCAGTACTAAAAATCACTGCATGGGCAGTAAATATATTTTCTATGTGATGTAAAACTGTACCATTAGAAAAAAAGACCTTGACTAGTGGGTGCTGGTACAACTCACCGCAAACCGCATGCCATAGTGCTACTGCTCTTTTTCTCTCTGTCTCAGCTTTAGAGACAGAGTGTCTGTCTGTCCCCCTACGCCCATCAAGACCTTGATTAACCACTGGCTCCTCACTGAAGAGAGACCACTTGGCTTGTTATCAGCACACAGTTCAAAAGTCAGCATCCTTGATGGTATGGAGGTACATTAGTGCACATGTCACGGGTGACCTGCACACCTAAGAAGACACCGTTAAGACTAAGTGACATATGACGTCCACCCATCCATGTCAAAACACATTCTGCGTGTGTTAGAACAACACGGCTGCATAGGAGAAAAAAAGAGCGCAGGCAGTTAGCCTGACCCATCCTACAGTCCAGATCTGCAATGCACTGAATTAATTTGGAGCAACACAAGAACTGTTAAGCCTCAGATGATTTATTTGTATTAATACAGCATTTAAATTATTTCAAATCTGCTTGTTTTTATTGAGATTTTAGAGCGCGTCCAATGTTGCGGTCTAAGCTGTGACAAACATGTGAGCAGTCAATTTGAGCTTATCTACACATCCAGCCATTATGAAGCAACTTAATCATTAGTTTAGAGTCAACCTGCTATATTTAAATCTACTGTTGAGTGTCCTTTTGTCAAAGGAGAGTTAGAATGAGCTCTTGTTAGAAGTGTAAAAGTAAATGGCACCGGTAAAGTGGCAGACAGACATCTGAACAATGAGCTGAAAGTCAATATAGAGCAGCAGAGAGCTGCAGGACTCCATGGGAATATGAGCAATGGTTTTTATTTAATGCAATGTTGTTAAAAAATATTGATTGTAGCTGGTTTCCTCTTTACTGTCATACCTTACAGGAAAGTCAGAAATGTCACAAAGACAGTACAGCCATAAAGCGGGGCTACACTGCTACTTATTGACTAGACTTCCTCGTATTTTCCAAATGTCTTGAGTCTATTTCTCTCTTCTTCCAGTCTGCTCTATTTAATAACTGGTGTGTTTAAACCTAGTACTCTCCTCTATCGCCCCAACCATATGACTCATCCCAACTTACTTGATATAGAGAGACAGAGGACATGAAGCTGGAAATATCCAGTGTTCACTATGTGGTATGCAAACACTGTCTATTCGTGGACACAGCGAGACGTTCGTGGCGGACTCGCACTGTGACTAAAGTTCTCTGAAATAAACAATCCAACGTGCAGCTGTAAGCATGGAGAGGATAGAAAAGAGCAGTGTGCATGAGCCAGCCTGGAAAGAATGCCCGAAAGCTTAGTGACAGCAGCCTGGCAGGAAGATATGTTTGTGCGCGCGGTGTTGTGGCGCCTTTAAATACAGATCAACCTCCCATAAAACACACAGCTTTGTCAGGTGAAACGACAGCGCTGATCATCCCAGCAAAGCCCACAATGAAATGAAAGATTGTGTATTTTTATGTGTGTTTGTGTGGCTGACAGCTGTGATGAATAAAGGAAAAGGGAGACTGAGACGGCATTGATTTTTCAGAGTGCTTATGTGGGTTTTTTTGTTTTTCCCCTCACTGGGACACTTTTCTCAAAAGTACACAAATGTTTGTACTTGTGCTCGAGGTTCTGTTGCTGTTGTCTACAATAGATTATCGCTAGGTGCCCTTAGATGCCTGATAGTGAGCCAAACTGAGTGTACAGTAGTTCCTTTCTCTGTTTCTCTTGTTTTTTTTCATAAAAATATGCATGATGCTGCAGCTCCCCTGTCAGCACTCCAAAGGCTAGTGTGCTGGATAAGACTAGACAAATCACACCCCAAAAACTCTGTTGTTGTGTAGGTAGGTTGTGTAGGGCTCTTTTGTATTTTTCATTGCATGGGAGGGTTGCTGTTTTTATTTGAAGCCATTTACCTCAGAAATGAACCCTTTAAAAAACTTCTAAAAAGGTTCAAAAAAGGTCTGGCTAAAGGCTATTATTGGTGAAACAGGACGTGTATGTGTTAGAAAGGCTTCAGTCATTCACCCTGCACGAACTACTGTCTTTTGTTCCCTCTCTAAAACACAGCAGTGGCCGATTGTCTTTATTGTCACACAAAGGAATGATTGCTGTGGGAGTGACTGCTCAGCTCTACAGCTTTGCAAATGTTATTGACCAGAATGACTTACTGACTTTCTCTCCCCTACTTTTCTCCACTCTCCCTCATTGCCCCTAACCTCTGCATCATCTCGCTATCTGTCTTCTCTCAGAGATGGCGTTCCCACCAGTTCTCCTCCTGCTGCTGCTGACTGTTGCTCACCGTGCCAACAGCGAGCCAGAGCCGCTCCCTAGAGGCTGTGGCTGGGGCCTTGTGCGTCCGTACACCCTCCTCTGTGACCTGGACTCCATATGGGGGGTGGCCGTTGAATCTGTGGCCGCCGGTGGGGTGCTGGCTGCCATCTTACTCGCCCTAGTCCTGCTGTGCCGTTTACGCCACATCAGTGAGGGCGAGAAGCGCAGCGGCGTGGGACCTATCCTCCTTCTGCTTCTCGGTATCCTTGGCTTGTTCGGCCTGAGCTTTGCTTACCTGATTGAGCGGGATGAGTCACTGTGTCTTCTTCGCAGGGCCCTATGGGGTCTCCTTTTTGCTGTTTGCTTCTCCTGCTTGCTGGTTCAGGGCGTCCGCCTGCGCAGGCTTGGCAGGGAGCGTCGCAGCCCTGGTGGCTGTGCCTTAACCGGCCTGGCACTGGGTTTGAGTGCCGTACAGGGCATCATTGCTGCAGAGTGGCTGCTTCTGACCGTGCTGAGGGAAGGAAAAGCTGCCTGTCAGTATCTTCCTCTGGACTTCGCACTGGCATGCAGCTACGTGCTAGCCCTCCTACTAGCTGCGCTAACCGCAGCCTCCCTGGCCCTGTGTGGCAAGACACGTCAGTGGCGCTGCAGTGCCATCTGGCTGCTGGTCACCTGCCTGATGTCACTGCTGCTGTGGGTGGCCTGGGTGGGCTTCTATCTGTATGGAAACAACTGGCTCGGCAGGTCTCCAGAGTGGGATGACCCAGCGCTGGCTATTGCTTTGGTTGCTCAGGGCTGGCTGCTGCTGATCTTCCATGCCATTCCCGAATCTCACGTCTGCCTGAGACCCCCACCCCAACCCACTGCCCCGGATTATTTCGACACATCCCAGAACTCAACACGGATGAGGGAGACGAGCTTCGACGATGACACCCCTCTATCTCACAGGCAGTTTGTGGAGAACCAGGGCTATGGATATAATGATGAGAACACTGCAGGTACAGCACAATCTGATACTTTTGAGCAAACAGGCGTAATTTAGCTTTGTAGGAGGAATGTAGGCCAAAGTGACTAATGCAACTCTTGGACACATTTGTATGCTTGGCTAGTAATAACTGCAGGAGGACATTTCTGCAAGTGTTTCTTTGGTTCCTCCAGACAGTAAGCCGAGTGGTGAGTCAGGGTGAGTAATCTCTGTCCGTCTCTTCCACGCCAGGCTTGAGGAGCGGTGGCGGTGCCGGGCAGCACAGCAGCAACACCGGTGCCAGGCCAAGCGCTCCTTTCCGCAGCAACGTCTACCAGCCCACCGAGATGACCATGATCCTGAACGGGGGAGCGGTGAGTACATCCTCCCAGTCACAGGTACACGCCGCTTACACGCCGCTCTCTCATTCGACCACGCCGACAAGACTGCATGCACATTTGTGCGTTCTGGACCATACGTCATTGCACAAGAATGAGGGAGAGGTGTGAGAGTGTATGCGTGCGTACTCAGTTTGTGTTTGGAAACTCTCAAGCGACTGTGTTTGTTCCACGTGCATGGACGGATTTGTCACAAATGGTCACTCATCTGACATTGATCTGTGTAAGGGTGATTGTGAGGAAGCTTCTGCTTCTTATTCTGCTGTCTGTGTAAAAATATAATACCAATTGTCCCCTTAATGATGCCACCGTCAGGTGACCCAGCAAGATTCATTGTGCAGGATGAATGGTCACCATGGCTGGTGCAGGTAAACTGCTTTCCAGCCACTGTGCTATGAATTAAGCAAACCCAACAACACCTAGCATATTACAGAAGTCTAAAAAGCTGAAACGACACTCTGCTGACAGAGATAATTTGTAGTCACTATTCCTAGAAATTGCAGCCGGGCGTGCTGATCGAGCTGACAAAGGGAACGGAGAGGCGTCTCCTTAAGCTGCTTTGCATAAAATATCACTAGTCTGCATGAACGGTGTGGTTGTGCACCCCCATTAAAGGCAGGCAGCGTTTATTTGTACAGCCGGCTCAGGGCGCTCTGAAGGAACCGATTTGCAGAAAGCATGAAATAAAGAACCTTTAACAGCAGTTTTAAAGGATACTAAAACAAATACGAGCACAAAGAATTAAATAGAAAACTGCAGGATTGTATTGCAAGGTTGATAATGGTCTAAGTACAGTTTGACATTTTAGGAGACTGGCACATTCCCCATCTTACAGCAAGTAAAACAGGAAAATCAATACCCCTCCATTCTTTACAGTAAATATCAATCATCTGCCAGGCTGAAAGTGGAAACATGGAAACATTTAGCCTTTTTTAATACATTAAATCAGTCTTTGTACTAAATTAATAAGCTCCTGCTTAAACCCACATATTTACACTTAACATAAGTGTAACTTTAGCTAAAGTGCAAGCTAAGTTGCATTGGCTAAATGTGAAGGTGGCCTGTGCTGGAGGTAAAGCTTTATTTCTAATTCTCTCTGTGTGATGAGTCATGTTCGCCCATTTGTCACTGCAGCACTATTTTTGTATAAAGCCTCACTTTCAGATCCACTCCACTTTCTGTTAAGTTACTCCAATGATAAAAACACAGCACTTTCCAAAACCCTTTATTCCTAAATAAGAGTTTTATTGTGAACCATCTGAAGGAGTAGGCAACCATATGTGACGACATCTGGCTGGTATTAATGGATGACAAACCGAAATGGATCAGAATCAACAAATTAAACATGACAAAAAGCAACAATATGATTGTACCGTTGGATTTTATTTATTTTTTAATTGGAATGCACATTTTATGACAGGCACTTTGTTTTTTTCCCGGAGGCTGGTCATTATTGGAGACCAGGCTATTAACTGACCACAGTGCATTTGGGGAAATATAATAGCTGCTATAATTGGATTCGTGTGGCTTTAAAATTTAATAGCAATACAATAATATGAGCCATTATTTTCCATCAATAAAAACATTATACTTTTTGACGGATAAATATTGCATTTGTTCCCTTACGGCAGAGAGCAGTATCATTTACTGCAGTATCTTTGTTAACACTTTCCACAATGACGTCCCCTGTTTCCTTAATGACTAGTTCTGACACCTCAGGATAGATCACTAAAGATGTGGTTTCACAACCATTAGAACAGTTTCTGGGGGGGTTTAAGGGTAGCTGCACAAGCTAACTTCTTCTGATGCGCACCTACTCATTTTGTTCTACAAGCAGGCCTGAAAGATGTTCATAAAAGAGCTTCAAAGGTTACTCCTAGTAGGTTTTCAAAGGGTGAAGAGTTAAATAGCATTTTTATAGGGAATATTAATTATGCATTTACAAGAAAAAGAAATGCAGTTTTTAGCTTTTCTGGAGCCCTGAATACAGCCTGCAGGTTTTCCACTCAGGTTTCAGGGTACAGCTAGTCTCTGGCTACGTCCACACTAATGCGTTTTCGTTTGAAAATGCATAGTTTTCTCTACGTTTTGGCCTCCCGTCCACACAGAGACGGCGTTTTCCCCAAGGAAAGACGTAGCGTTTTCAAAACCCTCTCAAAAATGCATACATTTCAAAATGGAGCTGTCCTGTTGCAGTGTGGACACTCGAAAACGATGACGCATTTTAGTCATGTGATGCAGTCATGTGACCAATTAAACAAAGATAGCGGAGTGCATTATACAGCAGTTGTTTTGTTTGCTCTCAATTTTGACAGCCCTAAAACAGATTAATATCAGTCTGTACATGCTCCAAATAGCTTTTCTTCAAATTCTTTAATTCTCACTCGCTTGGCAACTTTGTACTTTTGTGTTACTCGCAGCAACAACTCCACCTCATTGTTAGTCCATTTAAAAAACTCGGTGCTTTTCCTCGACATTTTGCCGCGATGTTTCAACGAGCCCGAAAGTAAATAAACGCCAGACAGAAACGAGGCAGGCCGAATCTTCTTGCGTTTCATGCATGTGCAGTACTGGAACGTTAGAGTTTTCTGCCGTTTCAATGTGGACGCACAACTCTGTGAAAACAACTGAAAACGCTAGTGTGGACGCGGAGCGTTTTCAGACGAAAACGCCGTTTTCAAATCTATCCGGGCTAGTGTGGACGTAGTCTCTGTGTCACCTGAGAGGTCAATAACAGGGCAAAAAAGCCAAAGTAGCTTCAATTCTGTGAATGGCATAACATATTTGCAATTTACCTGGATTGTGGCAGCTCGATAGCCTGAAGAGAGAATTCATATAGACTGGTTTTAGTGTGTAAATACATCTGCAATGGCAAAAACACAGGCATTTTGTTTTAAAACACAGAGAGGTGTCCACATAAAGTGTGAATGGAACATATGCAGACCCTGTAACCATGTGAATTAACATGCATGTCTAAAAATGAGATGCTTTCTCGACTGCTGACGGTTAACAAACGTAACTTTTTCACCTACAGGTGCCCTCTGCCCCTCCTACCTACACGGGGAGGCAGCTGTGGTGAGCGAGAGGTTTGGAAAGAGGCTGTGTGATTTAAAAAGGAAAAAAAAAGGACGAGATGAAGAGGGTGAGGAGGGAGAATGAGGGGGGTCCAGGACGAAGGGCCCACCTCCCTGTCTGGCTGGACTGGACTAAAAGCACGGATGCCTACATCGACCTTTCACTCTGTGTACAGACTTTAACACTGACTGTGTGCCAATCAACTACTGTTTGAGTGTGTGTAAGATTCAGAGAGAGCAGGATATGGAGGACAGAGCTGAAGGTTTTCTAGAAGAGTGGAAATATGAAAGAAAGTAGCAAAAAAAGAAAAGAAAAAGACTGATCTGAAAATGCCGACATGCAGTATTCCTTTTTAGGTATCATTATCTCCTGTGACACTACAACATTGTAGGCATCCCTGAAAACTGTGAAATAGATTGCTTTTTCCTGCTCACTCTCTCTTTCTGTCAGGCAGGATGTCTTTTCTGCAGCTCCACACAATGAAGGCGTTCGAGTGGAAACATTTGGCTCTGTCCTCCATCCCTCCACACCGTAGGTGTAGACAGAGCACATGGGCAAACTGTACAAGTTGAGCAGAGCCCTCCTAAAATAACCCTGCCTCTGTAGGTGTGAATGTACAGTATATAAGAGGAAAGTGTGTGTGTGTATGTGTGTGGTCCCTATAACACTCCAGCAAACCTTTCCTCTCCAGACTGTTACCCCCCACCCGACAACTCTCAACACCCCAGACCTGTCTCCTCCCTCTCTCTCACCTCTGTTAGGGTTAGGGTTGCGATCAGAACCATCTGTGAATAAAACACATAACTCTTCTCACCTTCCGCCATCCTCCCACCTGCATGGACACTTTGCAAACACAAACTCTGAAGCCTGAACTGTGACTGGAAAGGAAGTTTCCCCAATGACCACAGCTGCACCTGAACAGCGCTGCCCACAAACCGCTTTTAGATGTACGATAAAGCAGAGCGGATTATGATTGGACAAAGGGAACGTCAGTCATGACCGGGCGAGGGGGGGGGGGGGGGGAGAGGCGCCGCTTAATGAATCGAGGTCAGACTGCTGTACACACCCACATCTCCAGAGCCACTGGCGTTTTGAAGCAGCCAGGAGAAACTGTCACTTTATATCAGCAAGAAACGGAGCGAGGAAATGAAATGGTCTCCCGTTCTCGGTTCCTGTATTTGTGTTTGTGTGTGCGTACGTGAGTGTTGTGATTTCACGAGTGTCGACAGGGGAGAAAAAAAAAAAAATCGAAGTCCAGGTACATTTCTGGTGCTAAATATTCCTCGACCCTCCAGTGAGGCACGGAACTACAAAAACAACACTTATATTGATACAGTAGTCAAGCTGTGAGTGACAAGACTATATTTAGAGCTGTGGCTGGTGTTTGGAGATATCCTAGAGCCTCAGAAAGATCAGATTAACAGTGCAAGGTAGAAAGAGGGGGATCAAATGGAAAAGGAGGAGGAGGAGGGTGGCGGTGAGTAGGAATGAGATAGCACGAGACGGCCCCAAAGGGAAGTCTGTGTGACAGTGAAATCTCTGAGACTTCCTTCACTCAGCCTCCAATCTGTATGAGAAAATGGCTCCCACGTCTGTACGTTTGTATCCATGTTCCTCTTCTCTATGTCGTTGTCTTCATTTCTGTTTTCTTTTTTTCTGGTGGAGCGTCTCTTCCTCCTCCTTCCTCTCCTCCTCCAGACTCTTTCTGTGGACAGCTATAGCTCAAGTCTCTGTGCCAAGAAGGACTCTTGTTTCACTGGAGTCTCTGTTTCACGCCCTTTCCCTTCATCATGGCACCAGCTCTCTCTTTCACCCGAGGAGCTGTGTACATAGTAGTGCTGTAAAGCTTTGCTTGCTTGTTTACCTTTTTTTCCCCTTTTTTTTAAACTGTAGGCTGAGTTTAGATATCAGTGATTCATTGGAGAACTGACTGACCACTGCAAACTGATTTTATCTTCTTTTTTTAACTGGTTTGCTTTGTGTTTATACATTTGCCTGTTTGTTACATTATGCTTTTATTTTTTAAACTATAGCATTTTGGAAATGTTTCGCCAACACTAGATGTGCTTTTATTTTATTTTATTTCATTTTGAATTTTTTTGTTTGTTTGATTAAGGAAAAAATGTGAGTTGTCAATTATCAGGATTTATGTTGGTTGTACCTCCCACACTTTGTTGTTACGGGGATGCAAACGTGATTATGTTCAAATTTTCAAAAAGACAACAATGCCTATTGATAATTTTGCCACTTCATGCAGTAAATCATGACTTAGTCTGTGATATATTAGGGATAGCTATAAAAAAAAAAGAAAATGCAAAGCAGGCAGGGCTCAAGCCCACCAATAGTCAGTGCGCTGGCCCCTGATCTTACTAAGAAAAGACAAGGGGTCAATCCTTGACTACTGCTGTATGTTTATGTCTTACACACTGGCTATTCTAAAATAGGACTGCTACTTGCAGGCCAGCTTCATGCCCAAAGACAGCTTGTCCTGTTATACCAGGCTCTGTTTGGGCAGGCCTGGTCTGAAACAGGCTACAAGCCTCATATCCATGCAAGAAGAACTGTCCTCAGGGTTTTAGATGGTCAGCAGCAAAGAAACAAAGCTCCTGAGTATCAGCACTCAGAGCTGAGGGGGAGGGAGGTTTCAATTCTTGTGATGTTTTCACTCTATGTGGAGTACATAAAAAAAAAAGAATAACATGATGTGACTTTGTAGACTTTGCACTCGTCAACTACCTATCTGTGCATGCTTATCACCATTTCTACATATATGACCTTTCTCAGACCTACTTTTGAATACTAACTATTTATGTAAAAGGTCATGTGGCAACAATCATACTTTCAGTGTATATCAGATGACACACTTAATGTCTGTGCGAGCTGGTTCTTGAGAAACAAAGGGAAATGGTCCAAAGCAGTATGATTCCCCAAAAGGAACAAAATGCCATCATCACTGGACCTAATAATAACTTCCTCTGTTAGTTTAAAGAGTTGAGGGTAAAAAAAAAAGTACAAAAAAAAGGAGAATCGTCTGACTGATATTGTCTGTGTTTAAAATCAAATAGACTGTGGTGAGATTTTGCACACAACTTCTATGTTAAGTTTGTCGTCCCTGGGTAGCCCATTTGAAAACCCTTACTCCCTGGGGTTGACATGTCCTTGCCTGTACTCTCCTGATTTGTCTTGCCTTCAGACTGCTCCAGTGGGGCAGCTGACAGGGGTAATATTGGTTTTCACAGCTATGACTGTGCAGTGACGCAGCATGCCTATGTATAGAACTTGATTCCCCTGGTTAGAAAAAGACAAAAAAAAAAAACAACAGTTAACTCTCTTGTTTCTGTAACCAATTCAGGACAAAAAAAGTTAAATAAAGGTGTCATATTTGTAGTTAACTTTTAATTGGATGTTGTGTTTTTTTCCTGATGACACATGGTAACAATAACAGCCAGGTATTATGGAAGAATAAAAAACTGCATGTGCTTTTCCCATTTTTGTCAAACCTTCGCAACGTTTCTGTCCATACAGATAAACCACTGAGTCATTGAATGTTTTTGCTTCTCATTCTGTAACCTAAAGCAGTTGGTTAGCCTAGCTTAGCTTAGCACAAACATGCGCAAAAAGGATGAAACCATTAGCCTGAACAAAAACGTATTCATGTGAAGTAATTTAATGAGATGCAACATGTTCAATTGTAAGCTTTAAGCATGTTTTTTGTTACCTTTGAACATGGACAGGCTAGCATAAAGAATTAGCATAGTCTTTATGCTAATTAAGCTAATAGGCATACAGATTCCATCTTTAACAGATAAACTACCCAATCAGACTCTTGACAAAAAATGTTCACTAATATCTGTAGCAAATCCTTGAATCACCCCTTGAATTCTTTACATTTTGCTTCCAGGAAGCTACTTTCTTGTAATATTTTAAAATTGTCTTGAGCAATAATTCTCCAAGTTCTTCTTTGGACACTGGTTGCTTTTTCACTCATTTAGTCCAGTCGTTGTACCTAACCATTTTCAGAGGAATTTTTTTGTTGTTGTTTGTTTTTGTTTGTTAAGCTACTTAACTCAACCTACAAGTAATTAAGCATTACAAAAGGCACCTAACTCAAAGGATGAACCAGAGGTTTGTCTATACATAACAGACAACTTCACAAAGAATTATTTTACAATTTCTTTAGGCATCTTTAGGCACTTTGTTACTATTGCAAAAACACATAATTAGTTTAAATTTCTTTACTTGAATCTAGAAAAAATGCAAAGACAACACAGTTTGACTGGCATAAAATATTATTTCTCAACCAACAAGGTGACTTACAAAGAGCTGTTAGCTGAACATTTGGCATATCCCAGTAGTTTGTAGTGTGTCCTCAAAAAAAATGAGAAAACTGGAGTGGATAGGAAAAAATCCAGCAAAGACCTCACATGTGAGCAATGCATCTGACCCTTGATCCATCTACCATTCACCAAAGCCTCATCAGAAAAATAAAGTTCCATCAGATTTTGAGCTACAATGCAATGCTATGTGGAAAGCATCTGATTGGCAGCAGCTACATTTTTTAGCATGACAATGATCCCAAACACAATGCCAGTGCAGTAAAACCATACAAATAGAAAAGCATTGTGGAACACAGTCCGTCATGGATTAGCCTCTCCAGAACAACTTTGTTGAAGCAGTGTGGGGTCATCTTCACAGAGATGATTCTTCAATGTGTTGAAGAATAAAGGGGGTTTTATAAAACACTGACTTTCATGCTCACCCCTATCCTGCACAGATTTCAATAAAATCATAGAATCTACTTCCCATTTTCCCAGCAAAATATAAAGAAATGAGGGGTGGCTCAAGTCTTTTGCACAGTATTGCATTTTCATAAATGCCTACTTTGTACTTTGATGATAAAGATGGAAATATGAGTCTGTAGTTTAACTTTGGGCTACATGTTCTGGGTATTTGTCTGTCTGACATAGGCTTCTTTAATACATTCAGTGCATTCATAAGATCTTTTTGTTTTTACATTTTAAATGTGTAAACAAAGTTTTAACTAACACATCAGCCTGGAATCACAACCCAGAACCAGTTGTTATCTGTCTATGCTCTGACAGCTTGATGCCGACACTACCTTCTGCTGCTGTGTGATCGGGTTTCAGTCGGGTACAGTTCTGCCAGACTTCATGGAGCTGGCTCCTCTATCAGATGTCCCCAGAATTAAATGGGCCGTTTTATCTCCTCACCCAGTGGCAGCTGTCTTCCAGGCATCCACATACCTGCAAAGGGAGATACATGACCCTCCCCATGACTCACTCTGAGGTGGTATGCTTCACTTGGTCAAGAAGCAGTTCATCATGAAACAGAAGATCAACCATCAGTACCCTCTCAGGTACGCTGGGTTTGTGGCGAGATGGAAAAATGCCAGGAGTGCACTTTATTCTTTCACTTTAATTGACACCCATAGTCAAGAGAAAACAGCTATAACCCGGACAGTCTTACAGGAAGAAGAACTGTAGAGTCACTTGAGCAGCAGTCTTTTAATTTTTGCAAATCAAATTTCATGATTTCTGAGGCTGATTCAAGATAAATATTTGAATGCCAACAGCTAGAAAAACAAACAGCTGAAGGTGGCAGACTCAATGGGGATGATGCAAAATGTGCGCCTATTCGACACATTAGGCAGAAGACCAAAACAGCAGTAGGAAAATACTCCTACTAAGTAAGAATAAACAAAAGTTAAATACACCTCATACATCTATTTTTATGGCGTTATTTCATGTTGTGCGTGTAATGAGTAGCCAAGCCATCCCATGTTTCTGTGGCAGAAATGTTAAGTGACTTACTGATTAACAGGGTTTTATTTTTTAATCTCCTCAGCTGTGTTATTATATAACTATACATATATATGCACATATTCTCATATGTATTGTTATACAGGGCAAATTTACTTTAACCCTTTAATGTAATAAAAATCTAAGCATAATATTAGAGATTATTGTTTTTTTGTCAGATAGTTGCCAAATACAAACCAGTGATCTAAGTGATGTTTTTCCAATTCTCTTTTATTCTCAGCTGTCTGACATGTCATTTCCTTTCCCGATAAACAGGATATAAAGCGGTGTGCCGTGTGCCGAGCCACCTTTGACTCTGGCCTCAATTTCTGGCTTGAATGGAAATGCTATGACCTCTTTTGTGGAGTGATGTCTATTGCTAAGGAAAGAGGAAAGGACAGATCAAGGAAAAATGGTTATCTTCCACTGAGCTGTCATCCAGAGGTGCGGAGAGAGAAATTATGACGCCCGTTACAAGAGGTTTCACTCCTGACAGTATAATATGTGAACCGTGCTATATGGTGTTCATTGGCTGGGTGAGACTCGTGAAGGGAAGTGATCCATCAAAAAGGCAATGAAAGCAATAAACTAATTAGACACGGATCTCAGACCATAAATCCTGGCCTGGCCATATCAAATTGGTTACAGGCATCTTTTTTATTCTTTTCTTTTTTTTCCTTAAACAGGGCTTGTTTGACTGATCACTTTAGGTCAATTTGACATCAGCCTAACAGAGTTTAATAGTGTTTAAACAGCAGAAAAAAAGCTTTTACACAAGGCTAATGATTCCAGTTACCAAGTCCCACCAGGGTAGCTCAGGTTGTGAGTTCCTAGTAGCGATGGAGACCCTGCGATTAGTTTGTTGGACACAGACAGGAAATTAGTCAGACATGTAGAGGCTACTTCTTCCTTGACGTGCAGGCTGGGTCTGAGCCACTCACCAGGCTGTGAGCTCATATGGGTGGTGGGTGTGTGGACCGCGGTGCTCTGGGGAGTGGGGGAAACCACCTGGATGGACACATTGTTTCCAGGCTGGGGGCTTTCTGGAAGATCTGTCATAGCCGAACCCACTGGAGACAAACAAGAGATGTTCGGATACGTTTTCCAGGCAAAAAAGATCCTTACAATCTTTTAGGAATTTGACAGATTAGCTCATTTAAATAACAGGTTAAAAAAATCTTGAATGTGTTAGCCTTTAAAGAATTTAGCAGAATTATCTGTTCCTTGCATAAAGGTTTTAATGATATCAAGCGAGTTCTTTTCAAGTGCAGTTTTTTAAGCAGAATAACTTGAAAAATTATGAACAGAACACGACTGAGACAAGTGCTGACACTTTCTCACTTTCACAGCTACAACGCTACTCTGGTTGCCTCTGCTGCTGCTGTTGTTGTTATCAGTCAGTAAAGAGTGACAGCTTTGACACTGTTAAAGTAAACATATCTATGAAAAACAAAAGCCGGTATCACTTTATAACAAATAATGCTATGAAGCATTATTAACGTATTAGTAAGGTATGTGTAGTTGCTTAATTTATCATTTATATAGCATTACTACTCTTCAGTATGCCATTTATAAATATAGATATATCATTATGACTAAAATTAGGATAATTACTAGCAGCGAAAGCTGTACACAGTGTAAGAGTAACAGATGGATAAACACATCTGTATTTATAAATGTCAAACTAAGGAGGACTAATGATATATAAATGATGAATTAAGCACTCGCTAATACCTTACTAATGCCTAATAGTATGACATTATTATCAAGTGCTACCCAAGAGGCTGTCATGGAGTGCAAATTACGGTATCGTTTGCCCCTCACTCCAACCGGTCATGGCAGATGGCCACCCCTCCCTGAGCCTGGTTCTTCCTGTTAAAAGGGAGTTTTTCCTTCCCACTGTCACCAAAGAGCCTGCACATAGAGGATCATATGATTGTTGGGGTTTTCTCTGTAGTATTATTGTAGGGTCTACCTTACAATATAAAGTGCTTTGAGGTGCTTTGAGGTGACACTGTGATTCGGTGCTGTATAAATAAAATGGAATTGAATTGAACTGTTTTATTTACAAGCTAATTATTGAAAAAGTGTGATGGAATTGCGGTTTTGGAAAACTTTTTTTTTTTTTTTAAGATTTCAAAGTGCATCCGTACATATAGAGAATCCAAATATGCAGTGATGGAGCCCTTCAGTATTTTTTTGTTTTATCATCTGAGAATCATTTCCCTGATTCAGATCCCATGACTTATCTTTTAAAAAGCTGTAGTTTGGCATGGCGGGTGAAGAAAACCAAACCAAACAAAACAAAACAAGGGAGAAGGCCAAAACAATTAACAGATTTCTGTTGCTACTTAATTTCATGTTGATCTATTCAAAACAATGTCACCAACCACGTGATGTCACAAGCTGTTTTAACAGGGCTTAAACTGACGGTAAACAAGCACCAGTCAAGGACAGTCGAGGTGATTCATGAACTGCTGAGAGCTGCACCTGTCTAGTGCGATGTGACTTTTGACATATCAGTGTGTGCATGTTCTTTGCTCTTTGCCTCATTGTTTTTCTCTCCATCTCTGACTAATTCTGATTTCAGACTATGAAGCGGCAGAGGAGGTATTGTACGCCGGCTTTCTCGGGTCAAATGAGATGAGCACAGCTGTTGTGGGACTTAAAGAATGAGCGTACAGTTGGGAGGGGAGCTTCCCTAAATTATTTCTCGCTCTCTTTTTAACTCTGCAAGTGCACCAAACATGGGTCATTTATGTGTCACAGTGCAGGAAGGCGACTTCTATAACATCCAAAAAACAAAAACAGAAGAAGCCGGCAAACAAACTGCAACTTCTGTCACTTTCTGTCTTTTTTGTTCTCTCCAATTTTCATCCATTGTAGACTCAGTTGAAAAGGTTGGAAAATGGTTTCCATGCAGACTGACAGTCTGGACAGACGCTCATGCACTCTCTTACGCATGTACACCCATCCCCAGGCCCCCAGCTAGAATGTCAGGTCAGCAGTAGCAGCAGCGGCGGCGGTTAGCAGTGGCAGTGTGGCATGGCTGTCACACGCCCGTGGAAGAATGTTCGTCGGCCGCAGAGAGCGCCTTTGTTGTGTGGAATGCGTCTGTGGAAACAACCTGTGCTCATGATGCCACTGTTCTTTGTTTCTGAGCGACAAAAACTGAAACACTACCATGACTAGCGTTATTAGAGGGTGCGTGTGTTTATCATGACACACCGCCACACCCCCGTCAGATGGGCTGAAGCACGCCTCAGTGTATGAATGCTCCTGTATCTGGGTTAAATGCGAAGAGCAGAATAGATTAAATATAGATGTAATTGCTTCTTGAGGGTTTCTTTTTTAAAAACTATTTTCGTATATTATTATCATTATTATCATATATTATTATTTTACAAAGCTTACATCTGGCGGTTATTTTTATCCTCCCATCTATAAAAAGTTCACCACAAAGTGCAGTAAATTATCAGGCAATTACACAGATTAGAGCACCAAACAGAGTAAAATGTAGAGATTGTAATTATTTATGGATTCATTCAAGAAGACAATTCCCAGTATTGCTCCAAACAGTGTGATGTTGACACACATCCATCCCTATTTATTTGTGGGTAGAAGATGAGTGTTGCCTCGTTGAATATATCAGTTCCCTAAGGGGGAGACAATACGACAACATTACTGTTGAGCTGTCTGTTGTAAGCACGGTGTAATCGGATTTCTTTCCTTCTGTGTCATTAGTCCTATTGTGCATGTAGGAGTTGCACCTTCTGTATCCTTATTATCGAAATGTTTGAAATCATTTACGTGGATCCGCTGGAAAAGTAGACAGCTGCAACAATGCAAAGTAGAGAGAAGCTTCTTTTAGTCATCTTTTGTTCTTTGCCATGTGTTTTGATTTTTCTGTCCACTTGCTAACTCATTGTGATGCACCATGATGGTACAGCGTTCCAGCAGGCGCGTGGAAAAATAAATACAATGTCCCTAAAAAAAAGACCAAGAATCTACCCCCGCTAGCTGCACAAAGACAGACAACTATTCGCACACATTCAATCTGGAAGCGCCAATTAACCTAACTGCACTAAGTGTGTATGTCTTTGAGTGTGGGAATAAGCTAGAGTACCCAGAGATAACCCACAAAGACACAGGCAGAACATGCAACTTTGCATGCAACACCCCAACCAGATTGCAGATTCAAACCAAGAACCTTTTTGCTGTGAGGCTAGAATTCTGATCATTGTGCCACCATTGCTGCTCTGCTGTTTGATGCATATTCAAAAAAATGTGACTTGATTTGCATTTTTAGTAACTTCTGGAATCAGCAGGGGCAGGATGCACCTAAAGGTGTTTTTAGCTATGCTCACATGCTGAAGAAGATGAAGCGAGGACAGCAAAAGCTACACATGGATGATGGTGCATTTAGTGGTCTGCCCCCAGTTGTTTGTAAGAAAGGTCTGGGTCTGCACTGCAGGCAGGCTGTGTTTCTTCTACTACAGTGCTGGCACAGTGCTGTTATAGAGGCAGTATGTGGTTTGGCATTGTTTTGCTGAAATATGCAATGGGAGAATGTGTTGCTCTAAAACCTGTATATACCGTTTAGTATTGATGGTGCCTTTCCAAATGTGCCAGCTGCCAATTTCATACACACTGATGGGACCCCCATGCCATCAGAGATGCAGGTTTTTGA
Organism: Pundamilia nyererei; assembly: GCF_000239375.1. Taxonomy (NCBI): domain Eukaryota; kingdom Metazoa; phylum Chordata; class Actinopteri; order Cichliformes; family Cichlidae; genus Pundamilia; species Pundamilia nyererei. The sequence continues at coordinate 3,304,259 of NW_005187460.1, forward strand.
ACTTAGCACTGGTCTTAAGCCGGGTGGTCCCTCTCATCTTTAGTTCACGGGATGCGCTGTCCATGTTCCAAAATAAATGTCCAATTTCAGTTTGTCTGACCACAGAGCAGTTTTCCATTTTTTCTCAGTCCATTTTAAATGAGCTTTGGTCCAAAGATGACAGCAGCATTGTTGGGTCATGTTCATATGTGGCTTCCTTTTTTTGATGATGGAGCTTTAATGTTTCTTTCATGTCCATCAAAGAATCATGCCTGTTTTTAATGCCTGGGTGACCTGAAGATCACAGGCATCCAATGCTGGTTTTCAGCCTTGTACCTTGTACACGGAGATTTCTCTTGATTGAAGTCTTTACAATTTTACATTTAGGAACATTATTCTAAAATTGGTCCACAATTTGTAGAAAGAGTTTTTGGTGAACCTCTGCCCAACTTTACTTCTGAGAACCTCTGCCTCTCTAATATGTTCTTTTTAGACCCACTTACTGACCTGCTGCCAATTAACCTAATTAGTTGCAAAATGCTCCTCCAGCTGTTTTTGTTTAGCACCGCTTACTTTTCCAGTCTTTTTTTCCCCAACATCGCCAATTTTTTAAGATGTGTTGCTGTCATGAAATTCAAAATGAGCTAAGATTTACTTAAAATGGTACATGTTATACCTCATAGGAATGTTAGTAGGTTACTCTGCAACCATCCTGACATTTCAGTCTATGTCCTGTCAAAAAAAATACAGCATTAAAATTTGAAATAAACACTTGACCATATCATCTATTTAAAATGACTTTTTGATAAAGGAGTTGTTGTTTGAGTCCACTGTATACTCAGTTTGTTTTGGTATCAAATTGGGTATCTGTATTGGTATTGTGGCATCCTCATTGGTGACTATATCAGTGAATTCAGCTCAGTATGCTAATTTGTACAAAGCACAAAGATGATAAGAATTTCATTATACTAGCCAAAGGTATCAAGCGTATGGTGATGTTAGAAGAAAAAAGTTGGAGGTTCTCCAAAGTTCTTTGGCTTCTTATGAAGCCCCCACAGAAAATCCTGTTTGTGTGCTTTTTTTTTCTATTCTTTATTACAAATAAATTTCTTTAGCTGAACTTTGCAACAGTCGTGTTTTTTTCCCTGCAAGCCTACTTGGATTTAAGAAAGTGCATGTACAGTGTACCACTCTGTTCTTATGCAAGCTTCCAAAGACAACATGTAGTCATCATCCTTTAACTCTAATGCTTGTCAGTCACAGTGGACATGGGTCTGCATTCTCAGCTGCTCTTCCCTGTCCTTCATATGTGCACAGTGCACACACAGACACACACACTCGCCACAGGCAAAGACGTACACATCACTTTACCCTCGTCTCAGACTTCATCCCCTTCCCCTCTACACTCTGTTACTCCACTCTTTCCACACATGAATCCCCCCCCCCCATCATCTGCCGTCGCTGTCACACAAGCGTAGCCTGAGCCCTCAAGACATTTTCTTTCTCTTTTTCATTTGCAATCTTCTCTCTCAATTACTTACTTTCTCCCCATGTCTGCTTCTCTTTCTCCGTCACTGCCCTCATTCTCTCTGTGTGTCACCGCTCCCAGAATCCTCATCTTTCAGCTTTAAAAATCAAAGCCCTGTTGGCGTGAATATCTCTGCAGCCGTTTATATGTGTGAAACTCTATTTGTGCACAGGCTGACACACCGCACTGTATGCGTATTTATTTTTGGAAATCTGAATATTGTATGGACTGATTTCTATGCAGTCTAGTACCTTTGTATGAATATCAGCAGCTTTTGTCAGGCACTGAAGAGAATTTGATAGTAGTAGATATAATGCTACTAGCAAGCCTGAGGGCTGGCATTCAGTGATATCATCTGAGTGTGTGTGTAAGTGTATGTGGGCTTACCTCGTCTCTCTTGTTTCGCCCAGAACTGCTTGACAGTTTTGCCAATGTCACGGGTCTCTCTCAGTTTTTTCTGCCACTGGCGCATCTCCTGAACATCTGGCTGTGCCCTGATCTATAACAATCACAGGACACGTGCAAAGGGCGCACATGCATAAATTCACATGAGCAAACATCATCAATAACTTAATTGAGCCACAAGCTAATCAGTGTTAGTAAGCTGTTAGGACTGTTTAAAGAAGGTTATTTAGAAAGTCTGTTACAGTATATGCTTTAGTTACTAACATTAAGAACATTTCCAGGGAGGGTTAAGTAAATAAATGTTCTTTTTAAATGATTATTTCATTTATTATTGGAAAAAAATATCCAAACCTACCTGAATTTTTGTGAAAAAGCCACTCCTTAAACTAGTTGTGCCACACTTGGCAGCAAGAACTACAGTCACACTTTTGCGATAACTGGCAAAGAGTCTTTTTCACTGTGGAGGAATTTTGGCCCACTTTTCTTTACGGAATTGTTTTAATTCAGCCAAATTGGAGGGTTTTTATGAACAGCCTGTTTAAAGTCATGCCAAAGCATCTCAATCAGATTCAACTCTGGACGTTGACTAGGCCACTCCGGACATTCTACTTCAGGATTTTCTGGTACAGAGCAGAATTCATGGCTCCATCAATTGTGCCAAAACCTGCTTATGTAAGCCATTTGGTCAGATCTTCATGCAAATATGTGGTCCAGTAATACTGATTGCACTGTGGTTGAAACACATACTGCAACTTACACATCTTGCCTACACCATGCTGCAAAAATAAATGAAAACAATAAGCCAAGCAAGTGATAAAATCCTATTTCCTATTTTAAATTTAATTAATTAATTTTAATGCATTTTAAAATGTTAGGCCTTACTATGAGATTAATGAAGAGCTTCTAAGGATTCACAGGAACCCTGATTCAGCCTAATCCAGGCTGTATGAATTATGCTTCTGTTCTTGGATGAAACTCCTGCAGCTGTTGTGTTTGGTTTTGTGTGTGTGTGTGTGTGTGTGTGTATGTGGGCTGCAGGACTTCCTGAAAGATTACCGAGCAAGTTTGATGTTGCAAATGTGAATAAAATATCTGTAAAGGGCTTCACCTCCTGTTCATATTTATCCCTCCTCCTTCTATTCTTCTCCCACTAACTAGTCCTCCTACTCCTCCTTTTTCTTTCCTCTATGCTCTTTGTACTCAACCATCTCTGACAGGCTTCTTTCTTCCCTGGGTGGTAGATCTCTCCTCAGATACTGTCTTTCATACTAACACATTACTCTCCCTTGATTCCCCAACACATCAGTATTTCTTCCCTCTCCATCCACCTCTCTTCACTCTGAATTCTCTCCCACCTCTCTTCTCACCAGTCTCCTTTCACTCTGCTCCATTCAACCCCAACTTTCTCCTAAGTGCCTGGTTATGTGGCAACAAAAGTGTTGCTATTGTACAAAAGTGGGTCTGTTATATAAGCCTGGTGATAGGTTTAGGAATGGGTAAAACTAGAGCGCTCCAATAGTTCATTCACGGGGTGTCACAGTGCTGCAGCAGCCTCTCTGCTGATGGGAGCAAACCATAGAAATGGAAATGAGGGGTGAGGGTCAGAGGGAGGAGGGGTGGTTAAGTCTGTTGTGTTTGCTCACCATCGCTTGTGTGCTTTATTTGTGTCTGTGTGCCATTTCTTCTCTGTCACTCTTCACTGATGTCCTCCATAAATCTTGTATTCTCCCTTTCTGCTTCTGATGCTGTCAGCTTCTCCGAAATGATGGAAATGGAGCAAAAATCAAAGTCAGTTCTTGGAAAGCTGACTTTATGAATACACTAGCTTTCTGCAGGATGCTGACAGCTTGTGTATGACAGCAGGAGACAAAGGGCTGAGTTGTGTGTGTGTGTGTGTGTGTGTGTGTGTGTGTGTGTGTGTGTGTGTGTGTGTGCGCCTGAGTTTTCTGAAGCCTGTCTGTGTGCATCAGCACAGCTGATTTGCAGGGCTAAGTTATTTTGACCCTGGGCACGAAGCCTGGTTAAGAATGTTGACGTTTTACTTGTACTGCGTGTTAGAATATATGCATCTCAACTTCATCGTTTTTCACAGTTATTTATACTCATTTGAATTCTTAGTGAAACTTCGCTAACGCATTATCTTCTTGATATAATCATACGTGCTGATGCACTGCTCACGTGGCAGAGCCTGGTTTTGTGTGCATGTGACTCAGTCCTCTCATGCTGTATGTTTGCATGAAGGCTGGGATTAGAGTGATTAGAAAAATTACCGAGACACTGCAAGGGCCACTGTTATCACACACCACATTATCCACAATTGCATACAACATTATGGTGTGCACGCACACGTTGCAGTCTCGTAACTCAGCCTTTCAAGCTGCATTCCTTTCCAGTGTAAAGCTGACTGTGAGACTGAGCTCCTCACCCGGGGAAGTGGCTGCACGACCAAGTGCATAAAGACACAGCCACAGTCTGCTTTATTTTCCCTTCACACTCCACCCATCCATCATCTTTGTGTTCACCACAGCTTCCTTCAAGGCTTAACCAGCCCAGTGACCTGTGGCCTGTATTCATGCCCCTGTAGACTGAGTCACAATAAGCAGTTGCACTGCCACCCTACTGTCCTAAAGGTAAAAAATACTTACATTTAAATAAGAACTAAGACAAATGTAGGCACAGATAAATGCACAAGTGAAAATATGAGACATCAGCCCATTTACAGGAGGGTAAGCAAGGACCAAGCCTGAGACATATCTTCTGCATGAGTGTCACTGCACGTGGTACATCAAATTGACTTAACAGCGAACCACATTTAAAACCATTCATCTATTGCTGCCCTTGGACCATTGAACTGGAATCATAGACCTACTTCTACTGTTGACTATGCAGTACTCTGGGGAGGGGCAAATGTGTGTGTGTGTGTGTGTGTGTGTGTGTGTGTGTGTGTGTGTGTGTGTGTGTGTTTCTTTCAACCAGCTCTATTCGTTTATGTCAGGAGGAATACAACTCAGCAAGTGCCCCATTTCTTAATATCTGGAGCTGCAGTACAAGAAGGAAGGAAAGGTCTATTAAAAGGCCTATGAGAAAGAACGCCGATGAAACCCAAGATTTTTGCTATTCTGTTGAATTAATTCTACTTATGTGGTGCCAATTTACAACAACAGTCACCTCAAAGCACTTTGTATAAAAATGTCAAGACCCAAGAGAGAAATAGAGAGAAAACACTTTTGAAAAGTAGCACTCCATTTTCACAAGCAGAGACGTCAGGCAGAACCAGGCTCAGGAAGTGGCAGCCATCGACCACGACCAGCTGCCGGCTGGGGATAGAGGTGACAGATAGGAGAGGAAAAGTAGAGTAGGAAAAACGACACATTCTGGAAGCAGACAAAAATTAATGCATGAGGAATGTAAAAAAAGGGAGTATCAGTGAGAAAAAAGATGTATGAGCCTTTTAAAAAAGTTTTTAAGATGACATCATCAATTGTTAATAAAATACACTGCATGTGTTCACACTCTGCATACGGAGTTAGCATCGGCTAAAACAGTGTTGAAACATGCACAAGAAAGAACGTTTTTCACTGTTTGGTTGCAAAGTTGTATAAAGCCTACTATATGTCATATACGTGGTACAGTGTATACACTGCATAATGACACCAACGCTGTCTTGGACTGGACAAAGCTAGAAGTACTCTGGCTGGTTGCAGCTAGCTAACTAACTGCCTTACATCATCCTTCACTAGAAAACATCAAGTTAACTTTTTACATTTTAGCCATTCTAAGTGTCACAAAACCAGATTTATCCAGGAGGTGGTCATTGGGTAACAAGATAGGGCTGGCAATTAGTTAGCCAATGAATGCCGAATTTCACGGTCAGCTCTGGCCAACGCTTATCACATCTGGTTTCAAAACAACAAAATCATGACAATGAAAACACTTCGAAGTTTCAAAATAGGACAGGTGATGTCACGGTGGCTACATCCTTGTTTTATACTGTGTGTGGTTGTATCAGACTTTTCATCTACCAAACTCTCCAGTGGAAATCAACTGATGGTATTTGTTTCAAGTTTTCACTACAGAAAAAGGACCCTCCCCCTCCCCCCAAAAAAACTGACTTAGGTTTGATTTTTTCTTTTTTTTTCCAGTCAGATAAAAGGTGCGCTGCAGCTGAGATAAGGCCAGCCACATAAATAAATCTGCAACTGGAGCCAGTGGAAATGGCAGTGATGATGATAAAGGGCAAAGCTACCAGACCACAACCCACTAATATTGACAGTCTAATTGCAATGGGAATTTATTACACTACAGCCACACTACTCTAGCTCAGCTGAATAATCCTGAGAAGTCTTAGTGATCAGAGGAGACTGTGTATGTGTCCATGCTTGCACATCAGTGTGCATTAGAGTAGCAGGCATGGATGAATGGATTATAGTTAGGTTAAGGTACACGGTGTAAAGAAGATTATATAATATGTTTAGACCTAGGAGCTCTTAACAGTTATACGTGAGTGAAACAAAAGACAAACGCACTGTCTGGGTCATGAGTTTGCATCTGTGTCTATGTGTGTTTGTGTGTGCGTCTGTGTGCACTCCAGCACTGCTCTGCTTCAGCCCTCAGCGTTTTGATGAAAGAGATTAATAATGGAGGGATAAAATTCCACTCTACAAAAATACTCTCATGCCCCTTCCTAGTCTTCAGTCTGTCTGTCTTTCTTACCAGAACACTCACGCACACACGCACGCACACACACACACACACACCCTCTGCAGTCAGCGCTGCGTCAAGCTGGTTATATAACAGCCGAGGGTGTAAGTGTGAGGGGGGGAATGGGGTGCGTGTGGAGGCAGATGGGGGTGAAGTGAACAGAGTGCACTGATCTTATACTGACTATATATTACAGGAAAATCCCACAATCCTATTATGCTCTAATAAACTATCCTCAAGCACATAAAATCAGACAGAGAGGCAGATTTGAGTGAAACATTCCTTGGAATTCTTTACTTAGAAATTAGATTTGTGAGCTACGACATCTTGATTGCACGCTGGTGTAAGAATAATTCTGTAACAGTTATGTTTAATGATCCCAGTAGAAGTTTAACAAGGCACTGGTGCTTTACAGTTCACTCGGTTTGTGCTGACGTGCTGGTCCCTCCTCTGCTGCCCACTCCGCTGTTAACTGCCGTTTTTCTCAAGTCAAGGTGAGAGCAGTCGAAACACACTACAGTGCCTGTCAGGACCAAACAAAAATTCTGCTCCGCTCCATGTAGCCTAAATAAGTCATGATCCTAGAGGCGTCTTCCAAGAGGCCAACACTCAGCTGCAGACCCTGATTGTGCTGCATCTCTCTCCCTTTTCCCACCCCCTAGAAGAACTGCATCTTCCTACTCTGACACCACTTTGCAACATCAGCTCGCCTCTTTCCTCCCGTTTGCCATCCATGCGAAAGTGTTCCAAACATAGACCAACCATCATCCTTCCTCATAATCCTCCCATTCCCTCACTCTGTCTCTACCCACTCTCTCTCTCTCTTTCCCTGAATCCCTTGGGGTGTTCAGCTGCAGTCCTATCAGTGGCCCTGCTGAACCTCTTATTTCAGGGTAAACATACAGCAAGGAGTGACAGACAGCTGGCTCACTGCTGCCACCACATGTGGGCAGAGATCAATTAGATTTTGTTGTTCATGGAGAAAATAAAAAAGGCAAATAAGAGGGAGTGCTGCCCTCTGCTGGTGCCCCAGCAGTTCACGACACACATTCGATCCATCTTTTTTTATGCCCGCATCCACACTTTTATCTTCAGGCCCACATGTGCAAGAACATTTTCAAATCATTCAAATGTAATGCAATTGTCCACGTCGGTGCAGCTGGCAATTTTCCTCTCAGTGGTTTGTGCAGCCACACTAAGGCTGAATCCTCCCACAAGCACTTCGGATAAGAAACGCACAAAATAAGAGGTTCTGTCAAGACAAACAAAACATGACCCTTGCTTATCCTTACACCACAGGAGCTGGCGTTTATCTGTGTGTGTGTGCGTGCGTGCGTGTGTGTGAGGGAGAAAGAGTGACAGAGAGAGATGCTGCTGTTTGCCTCTGGAAGTGTCTGTGCATATCTATTTATATCACAGCACAGAGTGCTTCAGACCACAACACCCACACAGGAGGGATTTAAAGCCTGGCATCACTGATGACATAATCAAGCTGCTGAATGAAACTGCAGCCCCTGTGGAAGAGGGGGCTCTTTAAGGGGATGGGATTATACAACAAGACTGACAACAACAAGACTGTTGGCCGATGCACGCTTAGCGGGAGCCTATTGTAGCCTAACAGACACGCACATACACAGGGTCGCTGTGCTCTTGTGGGATGATTGCCGGACTCCTACACACTTTCTTCTTCAAAATGTTATCTTATGTCCACACTGTGAATTCTTTGATGAGTTTGTGAAGTTGGTCAAGGAGGCAAAGCTAAAGTTGTGTGTCAGTGAAATGTAAAATGCATCCAAGACTATGCAATGCAACCTCTTCATTCCATAAAACGTCCCTCAGTTCTTAAAGTTTAGGTTTCCTGTTTATTTTTTCACACTTTTTGGTGCTTTTCAGACCTGTCATTCTGCAAACCCCAGCCCTCTTTATAAATGTTGGGACAGAAAGCCTGTAAAAAGCACTCAGCTTCCAGTCATGTCCAACATACCTTGTATCCTCTCCAGAAAGCCTGGATGAGCAGAGCAGCCTCGCACTCAGTGAGCCGCAGAAACAGAGGAGTGGGCGGCCTGGGACTGGAGGATGGAAGGAAATGGAAAAGAAAGAGTGATGAGACAAGAAAGGAGAGCGTGCATGGAGTTTTTGTGTGTGTGTGTGTCATAGCTTATAGTTGCTTTGTGCTATAAACCATAGATGTCAAACATATTTTACATCGTGGGCCCATTACATCCCACTTTGATTTTAAAGTGGGCCAAACCAGTGAAACGTGGTGTTGTAAGATTGGCCGTGGGGGAGCTCTTTATCATGCTGCAAAACGTTGGAAGATAGAATTAAAAGTCCTAAATTTATGCTCACCTTCACATTTTCTAGAATTGCCCATTGGGCCAGATTGAAGTCTTTGGAGGGCTGATTCTGGCCCTCGGGCCTTATGTTGGACACCTCTGCTACAGACACTGGATTAAAAACTGTACACTGTATGTTTTTGTACAATAACTTCAGTACATGTTATGAAAATTTCACGTTATTTTACAAATACTAAAGCTAAGAATATTCCCTTGAAATGTTTATTCTATTTTAGTCAGTTTTGCAACTTCTAGCATTTTTATTTTATTCTCGTTTACTAAAATGTTTTTTCACACCCAGTTTTAGTTTCGTCTTTGTTAGCTATAATAACCATGGTGTGCAAACTGAAGAGATACTCACTGCATCCCAAGCCAGTCCTTGACAAAGGGGATGTCATGAAAGCTCACTGGTTCCTGTCCACTCCTGCGAGGGTTATGGCTGAGGAAGGATAAAAACGTGAAACGTGCAGTGTTTCACATACACAGCACTTTCAATGTGACATCAGAGAGAATCTATGTGGTGAGGTGAGGGTAGTACTACAGAGTGCAGAGTGAGGTGTGTGTAGGAGGACTCTTACTTGTAGAGCCACTCAGTCAGAAAGTCACATGGGTTAAACGCTGTTATTTTCCTCTGAAATAAAAAAGAGACTGCCCTACATTCAGCATCTCCCTTGACTATAAAGCACAACTATTTCAGCAGCAAAATGTACAAGCGTTAAAACAACAAAGCTCCCATTTTGGTGTCTGTCAGCACTGAATTGTTTTTTAGATCCCTCTACTGGTTAATTATTCCTGTACAGCATTTAAATTTATCAGACTGCCACCCAATGTCAGGTTCATGGCACAGATGCACTAAACTAATTACTCTTAAATATTAAAATATTATTGCTGTTATCCGTGAACTTTCAAATTTACCATTTTCCTAAAGAAAAGCAGAAAAAAACAATAAAATTAATTATTAGCTTTTGATTAAGATGTCAAATTATGGTTATTTACTTCCTGAACAGAAAAAAAAATATTTTAGTGGTTGATTTTTATCCTTGATTAATTTCTGATTTCTCAGAGGTCCAATTGTAGGATTACAATTGATTTTTATTAAAGACACTTAGACCTTAAAGCAGCCATTTTTCTGGGCTTCTCTTAGCAAAGCCTCCAGTCCAGGTACCAACACTGGAAACACTTTCTTCTCCAAGAAACGCGTGACAGGATCTGACACAAGCACAACATTTTAAAGACAGAGAATTATAATGATGGCAAATATGTATTAATACTTACAGTTTCACATTACAGGGAGAGCAGCTATGTATCTTACTTTCAGGGACTTGGGGAAAAGGTGTAGTTTCAGCAGTTGGGGGGCGATTCTGCCGTGAAGGATGAGGTCCTTCTAATGCAGAGTATCCAGGGAGAGCACAGCAAACATCGGGCTCAAAGTCTCTGAGAAGATCATCCATAAGTACCTAACCAAAGCAATCATTCAACTTTCATGAACAATTTAGACTTCAAAAATAGTTTAAAAAATAATTTATTTTATAGTTTTCTGTTATAAACCATATAAAAATAGAGGAGCTATTTTGCACTTCAAGCAATATTTATAAACCCCCATCAGTTAGGTTCACATTTTGTCTCAGGGCAGCTGCAATTTACACATCACATGTATGTGTTAGGGTTTTGCGCATGACGGAGAATGCATTTGAATACCCAGCTGGCCCAGTTATCTCAAACGAGGCTGACACAGGATCCAGATTAAATCCCACAGATTTGTATTTGCACACATCACGTCGTCTGTGTGTACTTACGCTGTGCCGGGAGAGCTGGGTGCTCACAGAGCTGGCCTCTGTCCACGCAGGGCTGGGACCGCTGTGCTGTTCGGCCTCAAACTCTACAAAGACACAGTGAACACGTGAACCTTTGTTTTTCTGTTTCACCACAGGGACAAACAGATCAGGCCGTACCTTCACACATTTTCTGCAAAAATTATTTCTTAGTACAGATGATCTCTGCCATTATCTATGTTAACTCAAGCGGTTGCCATGGAGTCACCGGTAGGTGTGCTCACGTGACTTCCGGTGTAAACAAGTCCGACACAGCGAAAATATACTGAAACGATGCAATGCATAGAAAATAAACCGAGTCGGGGAGGGGGGGTTGGCCCTAAAATGCTACTGCTGCTTTTGTAGTTCTCATATCTTTGTTTTAAACTTTCAGCTGTTGCAAAATTAGGAAAATGACTTCTAGTTTCCATGTAACCACTGGAGGGCAGCAGATAACTACCCACATGTATCGATCATATAACTCTTAGATTAATGATAGGAGTTAAGGAGAAATAATCCTATAAAGGCGTATTTACCTAACAATACTGCGAGACTCAGAAAGAAATAGCTCAGCAAAGACACACTGAATAATGGCAGTCACTAAATAGTATGCCGTGTTTTTTAGTTTGTTTCCTAACAATAATAAAGGAGTCAACGTGCGTAAAAAAAGAAGACGACCGTTTTTGAATAATAAAGTACTATGCAAGTTTTGAGAGACCACTCATTTCTATAAATTTTGCTTCCAAGGAGACAGACTTTCTTGTACAGGTTATCAGAAAGTCTTTCAAAGCTTTTCTTTAGACACTGGCTGCTTTTTCACTAAACACAGACCTATGATTCATTCACAAACCTAACTCCAGGGATGAACCAGAGCTGTGCCTACAGTCGATTCTAAAAAATGCCAAAGATAACACAGCTTATAGCATTTTTGCACCAGCAAGGTGACTCCCAAAGAGCAACTGGCCAAAACTTTCTATCTGTAAAATACAGCAGAGGCCCTGCCCCAGTCTGGGGTCAGTTTCAGCCAATGATGTTGAAGATCTTGTCAAAACTGATGGAATTATGAATGCAGAAAAGTACAATCAGATTTTGATCTACAATGCAATACCATCTGGAAAAAAACTTGGCAGCAGCTTCATTTTTCAGCATGACAATGATCCAGAACACACTGCCAATGCAGTACAAGCGTACTTGGATGGACAAAAAAAAACAAAAAACCAAAGACACACAGACACACAATGAAACACTATCAGTCATGGATTGGCCTCCCCAGAGCCCAGAGGTCAACATTATTGAAGCAGTGTGGGATCATGTCGATAGATAACAGAACAAAAGGCAGCCAACATCCAAAGAAAAGCTTTGAATGTCCTTAAAGAAGCCTGGAGAACTATTCCTGAAGACTGATTAAACAAAATTACAAGAAACCTTGGCTCAGAGAGATCAGGTGGTCATACCAAATATTGACGTTCAAGCTCATTAGAACTGTGCAAACTATGTTTTTGCCTCATACTCTATTTTTGCATTTCATGTATTTCTAATTTTCCTCTTAAAATATGAAGAGATGAGCAGTAAAGACTTTTGTACGTGATTATATATGCCTCAAAAGTATTAAGGTAAAACACATGCATATTATTTTTGGTTAACTCAGAATTACTCAGGCCTGTTGATCCTCAGATTTTTGCGTGTAGATGCTCCTGCTAAATGATGATGTAAAAGATCAAACAAACAACAACATATTTACTTAACCGTTTCCGCTGTGAATATAAACGAGGAAAAGTTAGAGCTCATCATAGTAATTTTTAGGCATGATGTATTTATTTCTTCAAAATTAAAGTCTTTATTGGAATATATTCCAAAGCAGTTAAGTCATCTCATGACTGAACAAAAATAGCCATTTATCTTTAAAAAAACAAAACAAAACAAACAAACAAAAGAACTAAGATGGTTCCAAAATGCACTGAACAGCTTTTAACAAAATATACATTGCAGGAAGTCTTACCTTGCAGCCACTAATTGACTTGTTAATAAATAAGATTGTGAACAAAAGTCTTTTTTTTTCCTTTTTACACATAACAATTTAGACTTTCCCGTATTTTGAACCAAAATTGATGAGAGAACCCTTAATTTTAAAGAAATTGTGAAGACCCGTGCCACAAACATTTGTCTAACAAGTTCTTGCAGAGCACCCTCTAAAATGAACACCCCCAAAAATCAAATCAAAGAAGTAAAACACCACGAGTAACAGAAGAAATAATAGTAGTACAATAATAATGACAGGATATTGGTTTTTTATAAAGCAACACTGATAAAAGGAGATATTATAAAGGATCAGCGCATCAGCTATCAACAATAAAATATACAGATTACATTCCTTCAGGGTTTTCAGAATAGTGGGAGCTCATGTGAGGAGGACGATTAACTGAGCTAGAGGGAGACAGTGAAGCTCTTCTTGATAGAAGCAGAACAGAAAAAGCGAAATTATTGACAGGAGTAGTTCAACATTGGTAATTTCATGGTGTAAAAACTACGAGTCTCTACATAATGAGACGTATAGTGAGTATCCTCCTAATACTTTAGTCACATAGAGCTCAGGTCAGTGGTTTTATAATGTTGCTGTGTAGTTAAAGGAAACTTGCATCAAAGCCGCCGCTTCAGAAAACATTCAGCGCTTATCCATAGGCAGCATGTTCAGTTCCAAAATAAAAGTCTTAGTTATGGCTATATGGAAGCATGAAGCCAAGATTAGAATGTAGTGGATATAACGCATCGAGTGCAGACCTGCAGACTGCCCAAAACAGTTCTGTAGGAGTCACTGTGGAGACATGACAACAAATTGAAGTGACATGCCTGGATATCATCTCAGGCAAAGGTGCAGTGGTCTTCATCCTGAAAATAGTACTCTGATGTGAAACTTTTAAAAAATAAAAGTTAAACAGAGATAAGAAGAAAAATCAGACAGATATGGTGTGTGAAGAATTGGTGGAGATGAGTCTGTAACCCCGCCCCCCTCCTTATGTCAAGCATCCACCTTCTTGTTGAAGGTGTTGAGGAGGGACTGGTGGGTTTGTTGGCTCCCGCGAGCCTTGGTGCCCTCAGGGGTGGGGGCTGATTCAGTGCAAGAGGCCTTGAAAAGGGTACCAGTGGGACTTAGCTTCTTCTGTGGTTCAAATTCTCCCAATCTTTAACAGTCTTCATCCAAACTTTCCTGTGATTCTTTCAAAATTACGCAAAAAACTACGTTCATGACTCGGTCTGAGCACAATGCTTTAAACAATCCACATCTTCTTTGCTTTTCATACAAAAACATCCACAAACTTCCTGCAGAGTCCCTTCAGTTTTACGGGTTTAAGTCAATGAGAGCTATGTACAGATGGGGTGGTGCATCATATATAAGTGAGTATGGTTGTGGTGGTGGTTGGTTCAGTGAGGTCTAGGTTCTCCGTGGACTCTGAAGCGGTACAGGCAGGTGTATTCGGGGTGACCCCAGTTGGACAACACCCTCACTTCGATTATCTGGAACGTCTTGTCATTCTCCTCCTGAGGGGAAAAAAAGTGGAAGATTTCAGGAACTGCTGACAAACATTGAGGTGATTATTATTACTATTTTTACATTTCTAATCATGTTAAGAAGTGCCTCCAAAGTTACCATAACCGGGAAGATCTGCAGTGACTCCCCATCGTCCTGGTATGTGTAGTGTCCCAGCAGCTTTCCCTCTTCTTGGTACTCATCATCTAGACCCTGAACACAAACAAGCAGCCTGTGATCACCTGGGATGTTTGCTTTAGAGTAGAAGGTGTCTCATTACATGGTTTTCGTTGGTGTGTTTCTTACAAAGACTGTGAAGTTGCGTGGGGCGCTGGTGATGTTTCCAGTTGGGGAGAGGGTCTTGGGGATGTGCTCCACAGCAAAGGATGTGGGCAGGATCCTCAGGGACAGCCGGATCACCAGATAGCCCTGAGAGCCTTTAAACGCCCAGCAGTTTCCAGGATACACATCAGGCTAGTGGAGGAGTGAGAGAGACTGGCTTTTAGATCAGCAGATTCTATCTATTTACTGGTTATATTTGGTGCAACGCAACTTTATTCAGCTCATGGCGAGGCTCACCTGAATGACAACACGTGGAGACTGGGAGAAGTACCAGAGTGGCAGGCCAAACAGACTCATGAGGGCCGTCTTGGTTTCATAGGTCTCAGAGCAGCGGGTACTGAGGATGCTGCCACCTTAACACACACACACACACA
>NW_005187460.1:3319452-3341112 GCF_000239375.1 Pundamilia nyererei
GTCAGTTCCTAACAGTTTTTCAGACAGCGTGGAGCTGCAATAAAAATTGTACTTTTAAAAAAATGTCTTGCTACTTTGCTTTAAGGCAAACTAGTGGTGGCGGTAACAATTATTTCAGACATGTCTGAGCTTATTTATGGAACTGATCACAACTTAATATACTGGCATGTTGCAATCCTGGGTAAAAAAAAAAAAGGAGATGCCAATCATGCACATTAAGGAGGCAATGTGTGGCGAGACAACAGGATGAATTTATTGCAGCAATCACCAGCAAACTGCGATGCTCTCTGCAAACTAGTTGCCCGGGGGAACTCTCCAACCACTGATGTTACGTGAACTTTAAATCTTTGCACAGTGTGTGAGCACTATAGTTAAAGTAGAGGACTGCGACTCAGTCATGGCGATACCGCTTTTAACAGTTAGAACATCAACACAACACCAGGACTGCTTTTACTGATCGCCATTACTTCTATGCAACTAGAGCATTACAATTAAATAATGTGCATGTTTCTTCTATGAAAGTGTTACAATGTTTCAGTGCACACACACGCTGAAGTCACCGGCCCATATAGGTCAACACTCTGCTTAGTGGCACATTTCACAATGGAGATTTTGGCATTAATACCCTGGTGTCCTTGAGCTTGCTAATGCCTGCACTCGTATTGCATAAGAGACGTGTTGCAATTGAATATAATGTGATTTATGCAGCATTCAGATTTTACAGTGTACTTTACCTTGCAACCTAAAGTTTTTATAAGAGTAGTCATGTACCAAACATCAGTTTGTTGATACATTACTGCACAGACCTGAGTTATGTAATAACCAGCCCGATAAGCCGCACTGGCTTAGCTACTGACTTGTGTAAAGGATGGAAAGATTTCCTCCTTCTTACCTCCAGACTCCAGGGCATAGTCCACCTGGCCTGTCCGATCCTGGGAGTAGAGCTTCAGAGCATTCTGCACAATCAGCTTCACTTGCTAATAAGAAGCAGAGATAAAAATGACATGTGAGCCTAAAAAAACAAAACAAAAAAAACATTGCAAAGTAACAGTCTTCAAGACTGAGCTCAACTAGGATTATGTAAATGCAACTGATGATGCTGATGGTAAGCGTGCACACATTACCTCTTCTGTCAGTCCCTCGGCAGCAGAAGCGTGCCGGACAGTTCCGGTTACTGTCTGAACAATGCTCTTGGCTCTGGACTCAGCCTCAACCACCGTCTGGGTCCTGCTGACCTCCAGCTGCTGGGATATGTTTCTCAGGATGCTAAGCTCCAGTGAGGCCAGAGAAGCCTGCAGGTCAGGTGTGCTCACGTAGCGCTGGGACAGCCAGTGGATCAGAGACTCGGGCACCTCGCCCTGCTCCTCTCCGGAAGCACCAACACCAAAGAACAGAGCCTGCAACTCCTTACGCAGCTGAGAGGACACCTGGGCTGATATCTGGGAGCGGGACGGGGACAATTTTAAAAACTCATACAAGAGGATTCACAGAACAAGCAGGCTAAGCTTTTATTGTCTTACAAAGCCAAACAAAAGTCAATATTTGACTTACAGTGTCTTGCAGCGTGTCCAGCTGCTCACACCTGCCCTTGCATCCTGCAACGCCCTGCAGGTCCTGTCTGATTTTACTCAGCTCTACCTCAAGTCTCTGTACTTCTGTTAGCAGAGCGTCATGGTCCTCCTGCTTCACGCCCACACTGATCGGGAGACAGAAACTCAAAATGTAAACCGCACAAACAACAAAATAAAGGGAAAAAAGTGGACTGTAAGGTTTATTTATTCGTCTTTTTTTTCTTGTACCTCACAGGAGCCGTGTCTGCAGCTGAAGTGACAGCTTCTTTCTCTCTTTTCTTCTTCTCATGTTCATACTGCTGCTGCTTCTGCTGCACCTCCTGCCGCACACATATAAAACAGTTATGGAAGCAGTGAAGAAAATATAAAAACAGGAGGATTCGGTTAGCATATTTAAAAAACTGCAAGTGACAAGATACATACTGGATACTATTTTTTCAAGGAGGACATGTGATTTTGTCCTGTTGGCTTTCACAGTGAGAAAGTGCAAGTTTAAATATTTCACATTGCACCACTGTTCCCTTTATACAGACTTAACACCAGGGCTGCATTCTTACCAGCTCGGCTGTCTAACCCATTTTTCCAACACTATACAAATATTATAGTATTTTAACTGTTTGGCACTTAGTGTTTAATGCTCTTTTATAAGTTCTCAGTGGCAAAGCAGCAAACCTGCAGTACATACCTCAGTCTTGGCAGACAGAGCTTTGAGCAGTAACTCTAAATCAGCCAGTCGTGCTGCCTGACTCTCTTGCTGTTGTTTTTGCAGCTCTGCACCCTGCAAAAAAATAAAATGAAAAAATGTAACTCTTGTAACTCTGTTCTTGAGCTTTCAGCACTAACTTGCGTTTTTGGCACTGTGTCATCCACCTACCTGCGCTCTCTGTGTGTTCTCCTGCTCCAGCTCTCCTCGCAGCACACCAATTCTCTGGTCCAGCAAGGAGGCCACCCACAGTCCTAGGCTGTCCCTGTCAGTCTGCGTATGGAGCTGCTCCCTCAGGGTGCTGTAGAGACCCAAAATGTTATCATGGCGCTGCTCCTGCTTCTGGTTACCCTGCTGGACTCGCTCCCAAAGCAGGGCTAGCTGACGCTCGACGCGTTCAAGACGCTCCATGTCCACACTGGAGACTGCCACAGGGGGAAGGACTGGCTGAGGAGGGAAATAAATCAATGAACATCAATCAGTGATTATAATCATGTTGTAGTGACATGTGTGTATATTATATATATATCTCATTCTCCCTTACCGATACTTGTGAGACTGGGGTGGCTGGGGTCTGCTCCATGGGAGCCTCTGGTGCAGGGCCAGGTACAGAAGCAGGAACTGGTACCAAGTTTGACAAGAAGGTGAAGGGTGACGCAGGACGCCACTCTGTTAGGTTTATGGCTGGCAGGTAGGCAAACAGGGCAGCAGTGGACGGACCCCACAACCACAAAGCTGCACACAAATCACAGATAACACTGTTAAATCTTATTCAACACACTGATATGAGCCTAAACCCTACAGAGTCAACATATTAACATTGTGGATACAAAACAGTCTAAATTGTGGGTCATGTGTATAATACAAGGCATGAGATATTTGAATATTCATATTTATAAGTGAAGCTGCAAGACTACAGTGGCTAAATATTTCCTTCCCTCATTTACAGAAGCAGCAGTAAGCAAGCCCATCGTGATGACAATGTAAGGGCTAAGCCATGTACACTACGGAGTATTTCAGCAAGTAAACAAAGGATTAATAAAATGTGCTTGTGATTTACCGTTATGTGAGTAGAGCTTGTGTGAGCAGAGCTCAACCACAGCACAGCCCTGAAAAGGCTGACCTGAATCTGCTACTTGATTTGTCCCACACTCTGGGGATGTGTGCTGGTTATAACATCTACCGCCACACGATCACTTTTTCTATATGTGCTCGCTAAATAGGTTAGATATTTGATAAGGCACTCACCAAGGAGAAGCAAAAGGGGCAAAAGCAACAACAGGAGCTTCCAGAGTTTGGGAAGGCATCTGAAACACAGAACGTACATACATCAGAGCAACGCACAACTGACAGGAGGACATGTGGCATGAATGCAAAATCCCCAGGTAATAACTCAAAATGTTCTCACAGCTCAGGAAATGTGGCTTTATGAGAACTGCAAATGTCTTACTCAGTGCAGTCACTACTGCTTGAAGATTATGAGCTGTGGTCACTCGATGGGAGTGAAAATAACAACATAATAACCTAACTTGGCTTTAGAGAGTTCATAGAGTTTGCTAACAGAACTTCCAGCACTTTCAATTAGATATGCAACGTGTATCTGCACTGCTGAGGAAAGCCTAGGATAAAGCTGTCACATGCTTAATTGCTAGTGGAGGTCAGACCTGATCGTACTCACTATAATGATTCTCAGTTGAGCCTGACAGCTCTTTGTTTGACCAAACTGTGCACACAGCAGTTACAGGGCATCATTAGCATTTATCTGGTGTCTTGTTTCTGGCTGCATGATGAAAGTCCAGTGTTCACTCTCTTTTAACACCGTGTTTGGCCTCTACTACCTCCTGATGAAAATAAGTTCACCTTTAGCAGCTAAAATGCAGGAATCCATCCCATTATATTATTGCACAGTTTTATCTTAGAAAAATCAAATGTAGATATTTTAGTATTTTGAAAGCTATTCAACAGATTAAATGTTGAACTCTCTTCTATTTCTTGCGAGATTCTGAAAGACAGCTGAGGAAGGACGACTCTTACCGGGTTAGAAAGAAGACGTTGAGCAGAGACATGAGAGACACCAGCTGGTACCATCCTGTTGCAAGAAACCACAGAAGTCCTTTGCCTGCCTTCACTGTTGAGAAAGAAAAATACAAAACACACAGAATGAGAGGGCAAGAAAGAAGTAGAGGATGAACATTTCTAAAAAGATGAAATAAAAACAAGAGCTACTGACCTGGAGCCGCCAGGAGCATCCAGAACAGTGAGAGCACCCTTTGTGCTGCCGTCCCTACACCTGAACCTAAAGCTTTGCCTGCTCTCATCACACAGTAACCTGGCTGGAGGAGGCAGTGACCTGCAAAACAGGGTAAAAGAGGGAAATGTTTAATTCACTAAACTCAGCTAAAGCAATAAACTGATCGAGCTGCAACTGAACGATCAAAACATACATGTTCCTGTAAATTTATACGGTGTGATCAACAATAAGAGAAGTGCTGGTTAACCTGCATAAACTAGGACGCTCCACAGTGCCCCCGCCAGTCGGCGGGACCTAGACGACTGTTTGAGGAGGACGGTGTGTGTCTCAGAGACCTGCTTCCCTTTACAGTCATCACCTGTGTAAGCCCAAATGATGGACAGCAGGCACGCAGAATGAACAGAAAAAAAGCATGTGTGAATGAAATCATACAAAAAAAAAAAAGAAGAAACGCAGTCGGGCAAATTATCAAAGCAAAGCAAATTAAAATAAAGAAAATGAAAAACAAATTATATTATAATTTTTTAAAAAGCCATGAGCATGAATATTCTATATAACTCTGCAATGCATGAGATGCTGCACCATGCAAAGCTGCGTTTCCTGACTTAAAGGTCGTCTCTAATTATTTAAGAATTTATTCAGACTCAGAAGAACAACTGAAAATGGTATTTGTCATATTTGTTTCTTTTATTCTTAATTTTAAAGACCATTGTGAAATCCAGCAGCTACTTCACCTATTACTAGTCTAAAACAAGATGCTTTTCAACCAGTAATTTGCTTTATTTCTTGGACCATGGTCAGTCGTGTGACGTTTTTGTGTAAACTGATGGCTCGACATTAGTCTGAGGCACACATTTAAGACAAAGAAACATCTGCAGGTCACGTCGGTCAACGGGCTTCAGACCAGCTAAATCAGTTCACACAACCTTTGCTCGCTGATCTAGACACAGGTCACGCATATCATTAACTCTGTCAATCATGCTACGTGTGAGAAAATGAGCACATGCATGTGTGTGAGTGTGTGTGAGTGCCTGCTTACACAGGGAGCCATTGAGATTAAGATGTGACGCATCTTCAGTAACCAGATCCTTCACATTCATGCTTCCACAGTAGCTCGAGTGAGCTGCAATATACACACAGGGCATGTATTAGCAATATTATCAGTTGTGTGAGAAAGTTATGATGAAAAGGAAGGCGGAGTGTGAGGATGGCAAAATGCACGCCACTAATGTGACGATGAGGAGTCCTCGTGAAGGAAATGAAGAGCAGTAGATAGAAGAGTGAGGAGAAAACACATGTAGTGAAAAGGTCACAGTTGATAAAGTTCTGCAGCTGTGAAAAAAAACAGCTTAGATCAGCAGCAGAGTTGGAAATAAATTTTTTTTGCTAATTAAAACTTTTGATTGCACATTGATAAAGTGGCTGGAGTCAAAGAGCCTTGTTAGTTCTGCTTGACCAGCCACATACTCGACACTTGACAATCAGGCGATGGTTGTTTTGATTTTAATTTTGTGTTTAGTTTACTTCCTCCTTCAGAAACAGAAGCCAAAAGTGTGAAAGTGAAGGTTGAGACATAAACACATGAGGAAGAGATTCTTGAACGTCAAAAAAAGTCTCCATTTGAGGCGCCTTTCTCCTTAAACAAACAAAACAGTAAGAGCTGAAGAAGGAAGGAAGTGATAAAAAAGAAATTATAACAGGAAAGTTTATTAACACAAGAGCAGGTGAAGATGTCAGGAGCTGCGACCTTTAACCTTTGCCCTTAGTAGTAACAGTGGGTACCTTGTCCTTCATATCCATTAGCCCCGTGGCCCATCATCCTGTGGAGAGTGGTCTGCTTTAATAGCCACAGTTGGGATAAACTTGAGGACGCCGCTTGTCTCACCGAGTCCGAAAACGATGTCAAGGCACCTGGTGACACACCGGTCCGCATTCTTAGTGTTAGTCAAAAATGCACACACTCAACAAAAAGCTACAGATAAATATTGGTGATAAGACGAGGAAGAAGTGACATTAATGATGGAGGAGTTTCCCCAAAGATGCACTCGGATAAAAACAAAACAGGAAGCTATGGAAAGAGTCCAGCAAGAGGAAAAGGCAATAAGGTTACACATGAGACACAAAGAGAGTGAGACAGAGTGATGGTGACAGGGCTGCTGAGGTAGAAATCACGAGGTTTCAAATTAGCTGCACACATCTCTAAAAGATCCTGGAGTCTGTTCTCTCTCAAGATCACCAAGAGTCTCACTCTGAGCGGCTCAGGAAGTTGGGACAAACGATCAGAGAGGAAAATGTGGAAATGACGGGAAAAGAATGAAGAACAAAAGAATGTCTCTTTTTGTGTACCTTTTCCTGTTTGGCTCTTGGCCCTTGAACCCAGCCAGACCACACTGTTGAAGAGCACAGTGACTAAGGACACTATGGGGGCCAAGGCTTGTTTGCTGTAGCGTATACACGTGTTAGACATGGAAGCCAGGACACCTGTAGAGAAACACCACTACTGATTACATTCTCATCATTTCACAACTTAGTGAAAACATGCATTTAACCTCCCAGCTCAGTTATCCAAGCAATAAAAACAATGGCTGCATTTAAGTACGACATTTCTCACCCGTCTTGTTCCTTCGACTCCTGTCTCTGCTGTAAATACTGGTGAAAGGTGATGATGTTGACGAGAGGGCATCGGTGGAAGGTTCGGCAGCTTGAAATGTTGACGACGACGATGACGACGATGATGACGATAATAATGACGATGCGGACTGTGTGACAAAGGAGTCCGTCTTCTGAGAGTGTACAGAGCAGTCTCTGCAAATGTAGCCATTGGAGAGCGCGGCGTGGGACTTTGACGTACTGGCATCGCCGTTGACACTTGATAAACTGTGGCTGGGAGTCTGCCCTGCAGGAGGAGAGCGTGTTCACATGTTTATGAATCATTCATTAACAAACACAAAGGAAACCATTAAACTACTAGCTACATATTCTTTTCCTGGTGTTAAAGTAGTTGACTGCACACAGCAACATTAAAAACCTACTGTAGCAGAATAAGGATTAAGATCTTTTACTCTCTCTTGCAAGATTGCATAAATCTGCAGTAAGTGTGCTGGAGTACACTGCTGTTAAGATACATTTTTTGGTATGGAGTTCTGGAAAAGTCCTCTTAAAACAAAAAACAGGGCTCTCCAGATTACAGGCTTTTGGGCCCCTCAGACTCAGTGATAGTCAACAGTGAATATCTGAAGCTTCCGCGAGCATTAATGATAATGTCTGAAAGTGATTTTACGTCAGATGTCTGAGTGGAAATGATCAGTCAGAGAGAAAGTTAGAAGCAACAGAATGTCTCCTGTTATTCTCTCGCACAGTAAGCGGCCTCCATCTGGCTGCTTTAGCTCGCTGAACGATAGAAAGGGAGTTAGAAATGTGCCTCACTCTGTGAGAGACGTTTTTATAGAAAAATGAAATTTGAAACGATACCATCCACAGATC
The DNA here is from genome assembly GCF_000239375.1 of Pundamilia nyererei. Taxonomy (NCBI): domain Eukaryota; kingdom Metazoa; phylum Chordata; class Actinopteri; order Cichliformes; family Cichlidae; genus Pundamilia; species Pundamilia nyererei. The sequence goes on from NW_005187460.1 coordinate 3,327,461, forward strand.
TGTGTGCAGCTGCTTTTGAGGGAGTTTCAGGGGATCTCAGGTGCCCACGTGGAGCAGGTAGACATGTTCACATTCAAAAATAAAACTGATACTCAAATGTCTGAATTAAGTAAAAAAATTAATTAAAAAAAACAAACAAAAAACCCTGCAATTACCCAAACATAAATATTTGTTTTATATATTCTATATATTTGTTTTATATATTTGTGTTGTAATAACATCTTTTACTTGACTGAACACTTTGCTTTACCATTACTTCGCCTCATTTTCTCAACCAACTCAGCAGTTTCACTTCATCCTGTCGTATCTCCACTCCTGAGCAATTATTCTGGGTATGCAAGATTATCTAATATAGGGTCAACAAAGATCAGTTACCCAAGATAAGCCTTAAATTCTTTTTGATAGAGTCTTTAGGAACTAAAAAAAAACAAAAAAACATCTGTCATTTTATTTTTTCAGAGAGGAAGTTCAGTTGTATATTGTGCCCTGTGGAATCAAATTAAAATGCTTAATTAAAGGAGATTTTTCAGAAGTATTCTCTTTCACGATTGAGTCTTTATTGTTATGTAGCTATTTATTCCAACTTACCCCAGTGTCCATCCACATAAGTTGTTGTTGTGGTGGTAGTGACAGTGCGTTGCCTCAGATGGGGCTGCTCCACGATGGCTGTGATCTGAGCGGCATCAGACGCTGTGCTGCTTTGCTGCAAGCAGCTGCTGCTGTTAATGGGGGTATTACCAGCTGAGAAGGTGAGGGTTTTCCTTGGTGTGGCGGCCTGGCTCAGGGATAAAGACAGGGAGTTGGAACTGGACTGTTGTTTTCTGCTCCGCAGCGTCCTGTGTTAGCAGAGAGGGGAAACAGAGCTGTGAGTTTGGTAATTGCGTGGGAATAAAGAAAACCCGCAACTGAGCTGTGGTTTCTTTTTACAGACATGCAGTCAAAAAGTGCTGCAGAACAAAATAAAACTATAAATACCCAGCAATAATCACAAGAGACATACAATAGAAAATTAAAACACAGCTAACAGCAATACAAAACTGCATTAGAAAACAAATTAAATACAGATAATAAAAATTACATGATAAGAAAAGTCCACAGAATCAGCTTAATGTAGATGGAGTGGCAGACTATTCTGAAGCTAAGCCATGAGACACAAATCAGTCTGTGTTGGTATTCAGAATGACCAAACGTAAATAAACAACATAAATAAAGCCACGATCGCCACGCTCAAGAGGTGTGTGTTTGTCTTGTAATCGGAAGGTTGCCAGTTCGAGCCAAGGCTCGGACAGTCTCAGTCGTGGTGTCCTTGGGCAAGACACTTCCCCTACCGCCTCTACTGGTGTTGGCCAGAGGGGCAGATGGCGCGATATGGCAGCCTCGCCTCTGTCAGTCTGCCCCAGGGCAGCTGTGGCTACAACTGTAGCTGCCTTCACCAGTGTATGAATGTGAGAGTGAATGAATAGTGGAATTGTAAAGCGCTTTGAGGTTCTTGAAAAGCGCTATATAAATGCAATCCATTATTATCATTATTATTATTATTAAAATTATTCTTTTACTCTTTGGTTAGTTAAATGTTAGAGTCGAAGAGGAAAAGTGCCCATTGCTGGTCTCACCGTGTCTCTCTCCTGGTGCTGGTGTTGGTGTAGCTGCTGCTGCTGCTGCTGTGATGGTTCTGGGAGTAATCAGCCAGGTTCTCGTTTCCATAGTGACTGGCACTGGTCTGGAGACGCAGGCTCCGTCGTGACATCCTGGGCGACTCGTACACAGGAGCTATCTGGTGCTCTTTCTCAAACTCTAACGCTGCTGTTGAATAGCTGGAGCTGAGAGTGAGAGCGGACAGAGAAAAGCAGGAAGAACAGAAAGAGCGGGAATGTTAGAAAATTGGGAAGGAAAACAAAACTGTTCTGTGAAAGAAGGCACATCATGACAGTTAATTACAAAGAGGGCGTTTCTTTTATCCACTGCATGGGAATCCTTTTGGAGACAAACAAGCCTCGAGAGTGCCTTTATGCTTCAAATCAATACTGAATGGGGATATCCTGCCTTTTTACTCATGTCTGTCCCTCAGTTAGTCAACTTAGAGACACTTTTTTAAAAAACAAAAAACAAACCCAGTCCTTTTTACAGAGCTGTGATGCTTTTGTTCCCTGCAACTGGCAGAGCTCCTGACAGGAAGTGACTCACTCACCACGGAGAGAGAAATATAAGAACAGGCACAGAGTGTCTCTGAAAGTAAAATTAGACAAACAAACCCAGTAAACATCCAAAGTATGCGAGAAGGCTAAACACGAGACTCTTACTCCCCTCCCTGTAAAACCAACTGAAAGTCAGAACACACTATGAATGTTGTTTGCCGTGCTTCGCTGTGACTCACAGGGCCACACCCACCTGGAAGAGTAGGAACTGAGCCAGGACAGCATTCAAACAACTGCAGACTACACTGGAACACTATGGAACTTGCTAATGCCTCTGGGCTGGTGCGAAAAGAAAAAGCCTTAAAGTACAACTGTTCCATCTTTCTCTGTAATAGTAGAGGCACTAATGCTTTACAAGCACCACAAACATGACTGTAGGGTCTGAATGACTCATCAAGGAACTCGATTATAACAAAACCCTCAGTGCAAAGTTTTTGCTACATCTAAAGAAGCGCTGGTGTACTGGACTGGACTCATTTCAAGGCTTTAATAACAATATTTTTAAAATGTGCATTAACATAAAATATTTGTTTAGGCATTTAAGAAAATGTTTCATTCTAAAAAAATCTAATTTTAATATGACACACAAATGAAATGAAAGGGTTTTTTTTGACAGAATGTACAGTATTCAAAAGGCGTCTCTTTTAAATATTTATTATTGCTGATTAATGAGACAAAAGCATTTTATTCCTCCTATAATTTACAAAATAATCAATTAAATATTTGATTACAGCACGATCTGGAAAGTCTGTCCACAAGTGGGGAGGGTGGAGCTCTGGACTGAGCCTCTCAATGGAGGACGGGGAATAAACTTCCTGTTATACTTCAACAAGGAAACTCTGTAAATGTGTAAACACGAGTTTTATGGCCTGTCCATATCTCTTGCAGAGCACACGCGGCATATGATTTCAGAGGAGACTGACCAAGCCAGCAGTATGTGCATGCATTTGTGCACGTTTATATCTTATGCAGGTTGCTCTGTGTCCCTCCCTCAGTCTCTAAAACCCAGAGGATTACACACTCCCACTGAGAGCCAATTAAGTGCTTTTGTCCTCACTCTGCCTCTCGCCTGCTGATCCAACTGGCCCTTCTTTGAACACATGACCACCGGGGCAGTATCCTGCTGATCTGAAATTAACCTATCTTCTAATGCAAAGCATATACACAGGATTGGTAGCAAGGAGAGGTTTCTGTAAAACACCAAAAAGTAAAAAAAAATGTTACAAATCTTTCAAAGCAAAATGGGTTTTAAAATGCTATAATGAGCACTGTCATTAGTGCACTAATTAGTAGGAGGCAAGAGTAAAATTTGAGTAAAATCCAAACTAGAATCAAAAGTTGGAAACATTTTTGTCTCAAATCATTGTCCACTTATGCCTACAGCACTGATATCCCTGAATAAGCATCTGTGCTGTGAAAATGACCAAACAACAGACCCAACAGAGCTTCAGTCGAGACTATAAGGACTCTGCTGGACACTGTCTAAACAAAGGCCTGAGAAAATAGTGCGTACTGTAACACAGGTAGGCTAAATATCAAAATAACAATCAGTTTTCCATCACACCTGCACCTCTTTTTTATCTTATTCAAATTTGAAATTTAAATATTGGGAAACAGCTGCGTGGCAGTCGAGCATTTGCCTTTCCAAATCAACTGCGAGTCCCAAACTCTGACAATTCTCTTTTTTAAAGTGATCCAAAAATGACTGAAAGGAGTTAATCCAGTGATTCCGGTCCACAGCGAGAATGTCTCAATGCCACACTTCAACAGCTGCAACATGGAGTGGATAAAATGTAATAACTGTTGCTTCCAGGTTACATTCTTATCAAAACACAACTTCATTCCTATTTATACAAGAACTCACGCACACACAGAAGTGTGTTTTTCATACCAAAGCATAATGATTCAGGTTTGATTAGTAACGTTTTTGTGGGGTGTGGAAGCAAGTGTTACAGGGCAGATCAGGGTGTGTGCACGAGGAAACTGTCTGCATAGCCTACAGCCAGGTAGAAGCTTCCTAATAACCTTCTGTTCTACCTGGAAACCCCATGTGGGCATATTTTAACAGAACAAACACCATTTGGGTTTTTATAAAAACAAAGCTTTTACCTCCAAACAGAGCTGGTTACCACCCCCTCCTTTAGCAAATTTAAAAAAAGTTTAAAAACAAGCAATTCGTTTCATCGGGTATCCAAATTCATCCATGTGCCGCTCTCTCCCAGGCGGCTTCCACGGCCCACATCCGTGACAAAAATAGAGATGGACACAGCAAAGAAGACAAAGATGAAGAGCCATGCAGTACATTACAGAGAGAAGACACTTCCATCCTGACATTCAGCTTCCTGGAATCTCTCCTTACATAAGACTAAAGCTTTATCTTCCTACACTCAGTGGGCGCAGCCAAACTTTCTTACAGCGCACAACTGCACATCCAGTCTGATCAGACTGGAATCTACATTTAACCAGCTTAAGTTTGCCTTGTTGTTACTTTGGACATTTGTTATGCAGTCGAGCTGTTTATATTTGTTATAGATTACTAAAGCTCAGCCTACAATCAAGTAAAAATCACAAAATATGTATTTTATGTCATGACATTCATTCATCCGGGTGCAAATGTAGCTGAGTGAGTCTGTTTACTATGCATGATCAGTGCAAGGAACTTACAGCTCATACAGGAAGCATTCGTCCATGGGACGAAAGACAGGTCTCCACTGATCCCACTTATCAAAATAATCAACTGAAACAGAAAACCAATTGTTTTTTTAGGGTTTTTGTTTTCTTTTATGACAGTGCAGAAATCGCAGAAGCTGCCAAAATAACTCAGGAAATTGTCCCTTCTGGTTTCATCTTCATCTATCCAGTGATAGATGATCCCGCCACACCAACAGAAAAAAAGTTACTCCTGTGAGATCACCACATGTGAGTCTACACCCCCAGTGCTAGAATTTGTTTCCCATCTCTAAATAGCCTCCCACATGAAGCCTGCTTTGCGTAGTGTATGCAAAAGTATGAAATCTCATCATACAAAATACAAAAGGAGACACTTTGTTGACACCAAGCAAATAAAATGAGCATATCCATTCAGTTATTATAAAAATAATAATTCCGAATACTGGAATGAATACATAAAGTCATTTTTGTGATCAAGCATCATGCATTCACATACAGCAAGTAAATGTCTGTAAGTAAATGTGGCCATCTTCACTACTAAAGAAGTTATGAGGGCTCAGAAATGCTGGCAGCAAATAAAAAATGACATAAATAAAACCCCAAAACATATAAACCCATTAAAAGCCCCATGTTCTCCAAGGGCCTTTAATCTGGAAAATATTGATACCATCAAAGTCATATTTTGCATGGTTTCATTAAAAACACTAAAAACTTATTGCACAAAAAAGGAAAAAAAAAAAGATCAGCTGGGAGGCACTAATTAGTTTTTTCCTTCGTTTTTCATTAACCTTGTTTAAAGTCCAGCAATGAATGATTTAGCCCACCTTGTTTAAGGGACATATGTGAACAGATGTAAGCTAAGGGCTAAAAGTTGTATTATACTGTAACGTTTGTCTAGTTCCTTTATCACTTTTTAACTTCTTTATAGTTTTTATGAGCCTTTATAGGAACGGTTAGCTTGTAAGACATTAAAACTATAAAAATATAACAGTTGTAGTTTTTTAAAAGTAAAAGAAAAATGTCATTTTTGCCAATGGCATTCAGACCTCAAAGATATCTCAGTTTCATCTGCAGGAGAAAATGTGAACATAGCATAAAAGAGATCAAAGCAATTGTGATAAGTGCAGAGAAAAAAAAACAGTTAAACACAGCAGGAAGTCAGCTGAAGTCTGCTGCAATATGTCCAGTTAGTAAGAACCCTGCCCCATGATGGCTACCATTTGCACCCTCTGTCTAACACTAACACACACACAAATCTTCAACGGAGGTTATGAAAACCATTTGGGTTGTAAATCTCAGTGTGGAAACCACAGTTGTGGCTGCAATGCTTTGTCAAAAGCTTGCCAGGAGGTTTATACACCAACACACACACACACACACACACACACACACACACACACACACACACACACACACACAAAATAATAAGAGGAGCATGCTGACCTGATTTAAACTTTCAGAAAAATGAAAAGTCCTAGTTAAAGTCGTCCAAACAAATATTTTGTTAGTTGCCCAGTGCACACCTGAATGTCTTAAGTACTGTCCTACCACGTAAAAGAACCATTTACATATAACATCACTTTCGAAAGGAAAAAGGTGGATTCAGACATCAGATTTTCTAATTGAATTTGTCCAATTTCCATCCGCAATCTCATAAACCAAAATTTCTTTGGCTGGCACTTTAATCTAATCACAGCTATACATTACATCGCTTGTAAACAACACAAAATGTGTTATATGGGAATGCTGCAAGCCCAAGACCTACTGCAAGTTCTACTACTGAATGTTCATGGGTTATTAGATTGGTGCCAACAGCAAACTATTTTAGAGACTTGGGATGCAGTTATTTGGCTGACACTCGTTTCTATTTCGTTTCCATTATTCAAATCTCCTCCCTGTGATATTACAGGATTGTGTTGATTGTGTTTAAATTGTATTCCCCTCAGTTTTTTCAGTTGGAAATTCAGTTGTGCGAGCCTTCGAAAGTCTGTGGGGAAAATATGAAATCAGAGCACAATTGTAGCCCCCTCTGTCTTCCTGTTTTGTTCAACTGAGCCCTTTAAGTGCCAAGGCCTATAGTTACCAGAATCCAGGATCTGAGAGTCTTCAAATTTCCATCCAAATATGTTTGGATGGGTTGGATTTGGCACTGAGATTAGGATCATTTGAGCCCACCCACAGACAGTACCTCCCTCTGCCCTGCTGTGTGGTGTCCTTTTCCTATCCGTGCTATAGGACCACAGTGTGCCAATTTATGTTGCTGTTGCTGCCACGGAGACCGTCCTAAACAAATCTCTGGCTGGAGAGAGAGACTCATCAGAAGCAGAAGCTAGATATTTACCGCGTCCACAGACAGATGCTGTGATGCAAAAACACAATACAGGCCAGAAACAGAAGTGCTTCTTTTATGCAGAATCAAATTCATCACGCACTTAAGATTTAAGGTTCAAATTTCTACTTTTATTCGTTTAAAGAAACAGAAATGTTTGGATAACACTCACAAGAAAAGAGGAAAGCTAACTCTTAAACTCTTAAAAATCCAGCTGCTGTCATTTACTTGGCACTTGTGCAGCAGTGCATGTAGTTAAAAAAACAAAAAAACAAAAACAGACCACATGTCAAAACAACTGCAGCAGCACGGTGAGCAACAACTGTCCAGCTTACTCTCAGTGCACTCAGCCCCACCCTATTCATGTTGTATTCCTGAACCTGGTCTTGCAGAGCATGACTAGCAAGCACAAATCTGATGAGAAAATGTGCTTTAAATGCTCTTGCAGATTTATGTTTGCATCAATTTGCTTAACCAAATTAATAATAATTAAAAAAAATCTGCTTAAATCTGTATTAAAAAAAATGTTTCCATGGCTAGAAGGCTGAGTTTCTATCTGTTATTGTCACATTTATTTATTTATTTTTCATCGCTTATGTGTAGCTAATGTTTGCAGATAGCACTATATAGTATCAGAGTACTCAATCAAGCCTGCTGCTTACGGTTTACACACTTCAACCATCACTTGATGGAGAAAAAGCCCCCAAACAGAAGCCCCAGCCCTACTGACCTACTTCCACTTCTATAAAATATGGAGGGTCTCTAAGAGTCAACACTTACAAACACACCTGCTTTCAGTGCATTTTTCTGGAGGTGGTGCAACTAAATTCTCAGTCACAGCCTGTAAAGTGCAATTGTTCTTGTTTGCCGTTTATCAAGTCAAAAGGCTAAAAAATGTGCAAAAACAATCTATGATGTTAAACCTTCAAGCTTAGAATATGCAGTTATCTGAAAAGGCTTCAGAAATAACAAAGAGGACTGAGTCTACATCACTATTCCTGGGCTAGTCACATAAATATCACCCAACTCTAAACAATATTTCAAGAGAAGACATAACACAAAGTCTGTGGTGTTTTGTACTTCAGCCTTGTTCACACATGCAAAAGCTGTTTTTTAAAGCTTACCTTTATCTTTTCCCCTCTTCTCAACAGTTTTAGGACACTGAATACGGACCTTTTAAAAAGTCCTTCAGCTGTGGTTTTGGTTTGCTGTGTCACTCCTAACAGCATGCTCTAAGCTTCAATTGTATTTTTGCATTTTTATATGGATGGAGGGTTTTTCTGTTTGTTTTTTGAACAAATGTTTGTTTACATTTTTTAATATTGATGACAGCAGGAAAACCCTGGTTAAACTCTCCAGGAAGTTGATTCTGATCATCTAAAACAGTGTCAAAAAGAATGGAACCAATTTTCTGAGGTATCATAATCAGGATTACGGAGCATGAATCAAAGTATCCTGATTTAGAACATAAAAGAAAAGACTATTGAGAAGTCTCTTTTTACTGGACTGAGGCTCACTCTACATTGTAGCAGCTGTGTAGGCACTGGGGAATTCCCCAACTTAAACCTTGTCTGGTGATAAATTAGATTTGCACGAGCATTTCTCTCATTGGGAGCACATACAGTATTACTCAGACTGCTGGGTCCATGTTGTAACAGTCTCTCCCTGGTAAGAGGGAAGCCCCTTCCTCTAGCACTATCAACTGCTACAAAACTTGTCTCTGCTCTTTTGAGTTTTGACAACAGATGGGCCAACGGTTTCTGTCACCTGACCCTGTCCCTCTCTGTGCTATTCTCTTGCATTCACTGTAGGCCATGCACACTCACACACACACACACACACACACACTGAACACATGAAGGGCTATTTGCAAGTGCCAACATTTAGTGCCTCTGAGCTGCAGTAGACACAGGCTAATAAAAACAACAGATCAGTCAACTAGCTAGTCAAGCAGCATAAACTGTTCGCCTAATCCTGAGATCACGGGCACGGCTTTGACTGGGAGGTTCATTAATAGCTCCCCAGCTGACTGCATTCAAAGGAACATGATTAGCGTGTTTGAGCCCTTCAAGTCTACCTTGCAGACTTGGGTGAGGAGTCGAACAAGCTTTTGTACATTCTTCTTATTTGGCCTCAGTCTAGAGACTGTGACTCATGAGACTTATTACTAGGAAAGGATTTCACACAACTTGAAAAGACACCCTGTGTGCCACAATCCTGACCTGAAATCTGAAGAATGTTAATATTTTGTCATTGTCATTATAATACAGTGTCAGAGATTACTTGCTACTCTAAAAGCTTAACGTAAAAAACATCTAGTCAGCCAACTACCACTGTCCATAAATACCAATCCCACCTGCTGACACATCAAATACATAATGAAAACAACACAACTTAGTGTGACACACATTTACTGAAGCTGCTGTTGACTTTGTCTTGCTGGCTGGGAAAGAGCACATGGATCTGCTTAGTGCACTTCTCACCATGTGATTTGCATTTCTGCAAGAGAAGCTGTAAACCAAATGAGGGGTCTTTGTTCGAACTTGACTTTTTACAAGACTCTCTCATACTCTCATATTCAATTGAGAAGCTCCTAAAAGTCATGCAATCACTCTCCCATTGCCTAAAGCGAGGAAAGGCACAATGAAGTTACAATTTCTTGCTCTGCAAATGCTCCTCTGTTCTGAAAGCAATGAGTCGTAGATTCCTCCACATACCTTACTGATGTAATGTCAACCACGCCCAAGCCAGGATGACTGACAAGAAACAAGGTGTGGAAGAGGACCACGATGGGAGAGGCTGGTGTTACATGCATGCACACGTATGGACAGCATCCTCTCCGACAATAAATTCAAAACACCACGACTTCTTCTCTTTTCTTCTAAAAATCATTGAAAAGTTTTAAACTGCCACGCTGATTTTGCAATATAGCGAAAAGTGCGTACAGACAAGACAATATATTTCTGCGCAAGGCTTCCCAACTGCTCACCAAGCACGAAATGCACAACTGAACTGTGAGGCTGACTCATCAAAACCACAACCAGATGATATTTTTACAGCCACAGATTTACTAAAACCTCAAGTTCAAGCACAGAAATGTACTGAGGAGCAAATACACTTAACAATCTCATGCTGTTCTTATAAATGAAGGCATTTCTATTTTAAATGAAAAGCAAATCATGTGCATATTCTCAACTTTCAAACAGCTGAGGGACAGATGGATATTTTCAGTAAGGAAATAAAATGGGATAAAATGCAAGTCATAACCAAGTAGACAGAAAAATTATTACATGAGAATTACAGTTTGACTTCAAGCATATTCTGTTCATGGACTAGAGCAAACAGAAGAGAGAGTATTTGGACAACTCTGATTAAAATGCACCAGTAGGATCTCAGCAGCCACAAATGACATGCAAGGTGTGAATGAAATGCTGTGGGCCTGAATGTTTGATGCTGCAGCGAGAGTACCGCAGCGAGTCTACGGCAGCGCAGCGCTGAAGTCTCACCTGAGAGAGTAAGTATAGCCGGTGTTCTCTGGAGCACACTGTGGTGGCGTGTATGTGTGCAGCTGGGAAAAATCCATGTTCAGACTTCTTTGTTTAGACTGCAAGAGTTAGGATTCAAGGCAAAGGACTATTTTAGCCAAGGACAACAAGAACAGACCAACTTCACAGACACAAAAAACAAAATGCAAAACGCTTTGTTCAGTTTGTCTCTGGCAGAAATGATGAGCTCGAGTTGCGCCACAGCTTAACTGCACTTCGAGTACAGATTCAGAACTGCATCTACATTTTATAAAATAACACAGCACTAGCAAATTTCCTGCCTCTTCCCAAATCAATTCAAGCGCCATTCACTGGGCTGTTCTCCAAGAAAACACAACCGCCAGTAAGTGCTGTGCTGCACAGCCATGTGCGGGCAAGACCCTAATGAGAGCTGCTGGACATTCCTTTTCCTCTGGAATACAACAATACTACTGTGTTTCTGCCTGTGGTTGCGAGTTGGCCAACCTCTTCCTCCATGCTGGCTCACGCTGGTAGATGACAGAAGCTACGGACACCAGTGAAGCTGTAGTGAATGACTCGTCTCTTCTCCTCCGGACACAAAGAAAACAAGCAGCTGATCGAAAAGGCTGGTAGAGACAGGCCAAAGAATGACGATCCTCTTCCCCTTTGTAATAGGAGGACTCCTCACCAGCACAGCTACAGCTACAGTGAGCACTTGAGTAAGCTGAGTATTATGAAACCCAGTAAAACACAAAGGGGTGGGGCTGATTTATAAGGCAATGGGCGGGAAGTCTAAAGCCAAACGGCTGGTCTTCTTAGTGAAACCTGCATTGTGTGAACTGCTGAACAAATACTTCGTTCCACATGCTCACAGTTGAAAGTTTCTCAGGTTAACCAAGGTAAGATTAATGCATTCCAACACAGCAGTTCTGCAAATATTCCTACTTTGGTGAACTGTTTGAAGAGTTGTGTATTGTTGCGAGCATGTCAGTATTAAAGTGGACCCAATGTGTCCGTAGCTTAGATTTGCATTATCATGCAGAATTCAAATACTGGGCTGTGATGAAAAGCTGCAGTCCATCCACGGCCTGAAACAAGCCATCTTAGCTCCATTTTTAAGCCTGCTTTCCGTCAACGGCCTCACACTTGCATACAAAAGGTATGACTGGCAAGTGGGTGGGACTGCTGAGTGTCCCTGATTGCTGTAGTAGGGATATGCACTCTAAATTATATCATACAGAGCCAAGGGTAGAAAAAGCTGCCCGCAACAGAGCATTTAAGCAAGCTGAAGAGTGAGATTTTGGCTCAAATGGATCACTTCCACGACCTCACCACACAAAGCTACATGCAGAGTATAAGGTGGTAGACAATATTGCCTCAGGCAGCTTTAAATGAGATAACTGATGCAATAACAGTGTCCGATTGGAGGTTTCTGGCCACAACAGAGCAACTATTCTAGATGGCACTCTGTGCATGTGGCAGTCTGACTCAAACTTCTGTTCAACAACTCAAAGACAGAGCAGCAGAATAAAACAGATGGCCATTACTGAAAACCCAGCACCAAACTCTCAACACCATAATCTTAATCATGATTTCAAATCCACATCCAAGTCTCCAAGCCGAAAAGCGGGATAAAAGGAAACAAATTCCCAAAAGCCAAGGGGACTACTTAAATTCAGCCAGGATTAGTTTTGGGTTGTTGTTTTTTTTTTTTTCTTTCTTTCCTTTTTTGCAACATGTCAGCACTGCGCTGAATCATGACGCAGGCGCTGAATGTGGACACTCCGAAATTAAATAATAATCTCCCCTACGGTGCATTAATCCACCAAGAGACAAGCTGAACAGTAACAAGAGAAACCAGAGACACAAACACATGCAACACAGTGACACCTTTACACCTTTCCCACAGTACTATCGCACATCTCCCTTTTTATTTTTTTGCTGCCTCCTTTACGCAAACTGTGTGCGACGAACAGCGCAAACAGCTGAGTCCTGTGACTGCTCCAGCTACTGTCAAAACACAGTAATACACTAACACTGTTTACAGCACATGTGTACTCCTGTTCTAACTGTATTGCGCTCAGGCCCGATGACATATCAGCGCCGTTACATTCGTGCTAAATTTAGAAGCTGGATGTATTTAGACAGCGCCGTCACTGACTTACAGGCTTGTGCAACGACGCGCTAATCACACTGCTCATCGTGCAGGTCAACTTGAGATTTATCTGTAAAAACAACACGCATTTACTGATCACTACTAACCACTGAGAACGCGTCTAACGTTTGATACTGTCGCAGATGTAATAAAACGACCGTAGAAAATCAGGCCTAAAATTGCGCACACTGTCAAAACTGTTGGCAAAGGAGCGCAGCGAAGATCCGAATTAAAAAAAAATGCAAACACGCTGTCACTAAAACCAGTTTCTGCATTAATATGATTTTCAAAGCAGCTGGTCAACTTGCCCGCGTTGTTAGGCTCCATTTATGCTGTTATTCTTTAAGAGCGTAATCCAAATGAGTAAGATCCACACAGTACTATCAGGGAACATGCGCAAACTTCTGCCAGCATCCCGACGCGCGGAACCCCCAAAAGGCTTATTTATGACTGCGGATCCACAAATCCTTCAACGCTATTTTCTCACAGAAATACGCCAAAGTTTACAAGTGGCGAGAGACTGCTGTGCTAGTGCACAACAAGCAGATTTCCAAAATGGCTTCCCGGGCGTAACAAAGCCAGAAGGATCGCTGCTGAGCTGATCCTCCCACTCCCAGACCATCCATTGTCGGCCAGAGCGCACACTTTAAATCTATTGGAGGAAAAGCGGCGTTGCAACGGCATCTGCTGAGCCACTGCTCGGTGTTCCGTGCACTGACGGAGATCACGCTTTTGTTTCAACTAGAAATCCCTGCATGACACCTGCCGCTTAAAGGAAGCTCGATCCATTCATGACA
>NW_005187460.1:3343221-3344956 GCF_000239375.1 Pundamilia nyererei
TATATATATATACACACACACACACACCAACCATTATAAGGGTTTTTTATATATATAACCCTATTCCTCTGTGGGGCAACCTGCATATGGCCAATAAAGCATTCATTCATTCATTCATTCATTCATTCATTCATAATGTTTGTTAAATAAGTTTTACTCTTCTCAGAGTTGTTCAGAGCCATACTGAGGATTTTGTGTTTCAACATGCCCTAGAATTATTATGTTCCTGTATGAAGCCACCGAAGTTTCCAATCATGTCCAACAGGAGTCTGGGTTAGATAAGAGAAACAGTAGACATAAAGCTAAATAATATACTGTGCAAAAAGAGGGGATTTTGCACCATAATCACTTTTACCTTTGATTTTTTAAAACTAAAACCTACCTGTATAATGCATGTTTTGGAAGCTAGTGGCACTTATCATTCAACATCATAGTCTTATCTCTGCAGACGATAAGCTGAAAGAGAAAGCTCCCACAGAGGCATATCAGACACCTAAAATCTCTATCCCATTCTGAACAGGCGTGCTTTAGAGAGGCACCATCTGCTGGACAGTCTGCTGCACAGCAACAGTGTATTCACCTTATGGGAGCTTTCGATACGCTCTAATTGTAAGTTTTAGCGTCAAGGGCGACAAAAGGTGGGCTCAAGAACTAAGGAGCAAGCCCACTCACTTCCGGTTTCATCATTAAATATTAATGATTAGTTACTATGTCTCGTGCAAGTGCGTTTGAGATCAGGAAATAGAAAACAAAACTTGTAGAAAATGTGAGTGTGGAGGACCCATGAGCAAGTCAGAAGTGGTTGTCGTAAAATAAAAGGGGTTTGACAAAAAAAGAAAAAAAGAAAAGAAAACAAAGTCCGAGTCTCTGGCCACTTCCTACGAAAACGGAAGTGTACACTTGTCAAGTCTTTCGCTTCTTCACGTGGACCTTTTTGCTCTGCTAAAGGTTTGTGGAAGTGTTGGTTTAACTACGCCTGCGTGGAAAGCTCCTGATAATATGCAGTTGGTCTGTGTTCAGTTCACGGAGCAACTGCCCACAATCACCATTGTGGAAAGAAAAGAAGAAGTTAGCCTCGCTTGTCCTGATGTGAGCCTCTATAATAGTCAGTCGTGCCCACAGGCGTCATTTACAGTGCATACATTATTTGTATTATTATTTTTCTTTTACGACTAAATATTTCCCACCAGTAAAATTCTCCACAACACAAAACACCAGATGGATGCAACACGGAAGCAAGTTTAATACTAGAGATCATCTGTGTAGCTTCCCATGAGAGCTGAGAACAGCACGCCTAAAAGCAGCACACATCATTAGCAGGGCAGTGTACTCACATGCTGAGAGTGACTGCGGGTTACTGACGGTAAACTCGTGGATGGTCTATTCATGCAGCCGGTTTACAGCTTTCACAATTGTACCTTCACATTCCCGAAAAGAGGACCCAGCTCTAACGTTCGCCTTTCCCGCACACGGTCACTTTTTCCGTTGCAGCACGCGCGTCACCACCGTCACTCCATATATGGTAAAAATGACCATATACGGGAGCCAGCTCGACCGCCCATTCAATGGGCGGTTGAAAATAGCGTCACTTAGTGGCCACGTGCGTGGATAAGAAAGTTAAAGCTGTAACATTTGCCCTGTTTAGTTTTAGTTAGTTGTCCTGAATATATCAGATATATATCTCTGATCAGATATATCACATATAGTATCTATCTATCTATCTATCTATCTATCT
>NW_005187460.1:3345180-3360064 GCF_000239375.1 Pundamilia nyererei
ACACACACACACACACACACACACACACACACACACACACACACACACACATACATATATGTATATTGTAAAGTGTACATTTGTCTCCACTGTATAGTATTACTCATATAGGTTATTTTTTTATTCCTGCTCTATTCATTTTGCTGCTGTAATAACAGGAATTTCCCAACCATGCGACAAATTCGCTTATCTTATCTTCATTTCTAATCCTGTCTCTGGGTGCAAAGACTTATAATTAGCATTTTATATCAGTGTTGAAACAAATTTTTTAATAGAGTTTAATTTACTCTTTTTGTTGTAAAAAAAACCCCATGAATGATGATGAAAACATGAATAGCAAATGATCAATGAACAAATGCACCCACCCCACACCTGTTATTAAAAGTACTGTACCTCTTAATTCATCTTTTGACATTTAATATTGCATGCATTTATCAAGCCTATGCTAAACTGTGTTCTTCACAGACCCCTATCCAGAGCAGAGTGAAGACTCCGGGCAATATTTTTAGAAAAGGAAAACCTGAAAAACAAGACACCTGTCACTTGTGGAATGGTGGTGATGTGATCCCATTGTCTCTAAGATCACGTGACAACATTTTATGAAAGGGAAGACAGCTGGGTGCAGTTGACTTCTTCTCGTCTGTTTCGTAGTGTGCAGATAGCTGCTACAGTGTTCACAGTTTACATGTTTGGTGTACAGTCACCATGAAAATAGCTATTTTTGTGCTGTTTGTGTGCCTTCTTCTTCCTGTGCAGCCTGAAGAGATAGATCACTGTAAGTAAACACTACAGTCACCTTGGTTTCCTCAGTCATCAGATAATATGTAGTTCGGTTTCTGCTGAAGAGTGCCTCTGTTAACTGTTCTATTATTAACAGACACCTACTGTGAGACTTGTTTAACAGTGGCACAAGGTATGTTGGACAATAAATCATTATGGCTAAGAGCTTTTTTATTAATGGTTTCTGATAACCCAGTAGCACAATCTAACAAATGGGATAGCCAGGAATACAAATAGAAAACAAAAGACAAAAGGAAAGGGGAAAGCAAGTCACAGTCTATAAATACCTTACAGAGCTTGAGAAATCCATCAAGGAAGCCCCAGTTAAGAGCAGAAACGCAGTTGTTAAACGCCTCATCAGTGGGGCGTTGTGTGAGAAACCTCTGCCTCACAGTCACCATGTCTCTAAGGACAAACTGACATCAGCCTGCAGACACTTGTTAGGTAAGATAACATCAGATATGTCAAGTAATTTATCTTGTATTCAAGAACTTATTCTGGATTTGCCATTCAGAGTCTCACCGTGGCCAGTTCTATGAAGCTCTGGTGAACAAAGAGCCGAAGAATCTGGATATAGCTCTGTGTTATGAGCAGTCCAACTCATGTGTGGGGGTTAAACGCCAGACTTTTGAGGTAAGCTGTCAGTGAGCGAGTAGCCAGTTGTGAAACGTGAACTTCGTGTTTTTCAAGTACACAAATTTGCTCTTAACATTTTGCTTTTGTGGCAGGATTCTAAAGGCGCTTTTACTGAAAGTGACATTGATGCTTTACTTCGGGACAACAAGGAAAATGTTCGCATTGCTCAGCCGATACATTCAGGTTCCCCTGTGCACACAGGAGATGAACTCTGAGAATTTCAGCATCATCTACTGTTTACTACTGTAAATTCTGGACATCAGTAAAATAAATAAATCACTAAAAAAACATAAACCAATAATTTTGTCTTTAAATTATACCTTATGCTGTGTTGAGTTGTTACTTTTCTAAAGAATTTATTCAGCCTCAGATAAGGAGTGTATATTCATTAATGAACAAATTATATAAAATTGATAAAGGGGAAGTTTATATTTCAAGCCTTGGGAAGCCCTCACTTTTCCCTGACAGAAGCAGGAACTTCCAAAGTGCATCTGAAGTGATTTAACCTGTTTTCCTATGTCTTTCTTAAGATAATAAGAGGTCTGTTGCCTGCTGGAAAATGAATCTATTCTTTGCCATTTGCAGTCACCTGTTTACAATAGGAATTCTAAAACATTTTTAAGGTGCTCCCACTTGACTTCATTCTTTTCTTCTTTATTATTCTTCGGGATGTTACTAACCATTAAAACAACAACAATTTCTAATGCACTTCTTTCAGAAAATTCATAGAAAAATGCAAAACTCCAAAAAATAAAAAATAAAAGTGGGACACAAAGGAAGACATAAGGATGTATTATTGCACTATAAGCAATTTCATCACAAGTGTGCAGATTCAATATCTTCTTCAGAAAAGTAGTTTGCCTTTTGGACACCAAAAATCCAGGCCAGGCAAATACAACCACAACAATAAAGACTCCACAGTTACAGAAATTCAAGGTATTAACAATAAGTAATAGTAAAAACAAACCACAGCTGTGTGCAAATCACACCCATGTAATATCAGCTGTGTTACCTTGGGATGGTTGTAACTAAGGTGGCTCAGGTAAACTACTAACCGGAAGGTTGGTGGTTCGATCCAAGTCTGCTCCATGCCAAATATCCTTGGGCAAATACTAACATCATGGTGCTCTCTGATGCATCTATTGGAGGTGTGAATGTCTGATATGAAGCACTTAGGAACAGCATAGAAAAAAGTGCTTGTGTGAATGTACAAGTTGTATAAAGTGCTTTGAGTGCTCAGATAGAGTAAAAAAGCGCTATAAGAACCAGTCCATTTACAAGGTATAAAAGTCCTCTGGGCACACGATACATACAAAAGTGGTACCCTGTACTTCTGTCATGATGTTAGCAAGGTGTCTTCATGATGAAGAAGGTGTGACACATTGCTAAGGATACATCACCCCTTATTCACCACTCAGGACTCCCAAAGGTGAATCGTACTGTGTTGTAGCTGACCTCAAATCTTTCTGTCCATGTTTGTAATCCTACTCAGTTTGTTCTTGTTAACTACAGACAGTGAAAAATACCATGCAATAAAACAAGAAGTTAGAATGCTCTCTGCAAAAAAACAAACAAAAAAGAAAAAGAAAAAAAGAACCAGCGTATGTCTGTCTCAAACTCCTCTTGAAGTATAATCATTGTAATCTAGCTTTTGAATCCTGCCAGTTTTTCTTCAGTCACTGTCCCTAAGTACTTGTATTCTTTTACGTCCTCAGTACAGTCACCGCTAACTGCCATCTGTTGATCAAGGACTCAACTCATCTGATGATTTTGCTGTTTACCTTCTATGACAACCTATGCACTGACCTTTGCAGTCTTACAGTTTTTAATGCATGTGTAACATCGATAAACATGTTTCATTTTATGTGGTTTGGAGGACAGTGTATTCTGTGTAATACACACAACAGAGCATCTTCTTTGCTCCCACCCCTTTTATATGCGCATAATTGGTTGTAAAATGTGAGAAATTTGCTGTACACATTACTAGAAGGCGCACCTGTTTTGTCACTTCATATTTAGTGGTTGTCATGCAGAAGAGGACGATTAAAATAGGACTTAAATTACATAAATTCATTAATTCATAAAGTTTCAGACTACAAAACGCTGCACAATGTACAGTAAGGAGAGTGGTACATAAATTACATTATTTTCCCCCAAGATCATCCAGTTTTTTAAATACTTGGCACATTAAATAATTCATCTAATCACTCATAACAATAAATAAATAAATTATATACATTATAAAATTTTAAACTGAGATTTGTTTAACACAGTAGAGAATAGCTGCAAGCAGATCATATTAATGATATTTATGTAGACTCATTTGCCAAGAACTCGTTATCCTCTTGAGCACTATTAACTCGAGGCTATGAGCAGATAACAACATAGTAAAAACAAAGAGCGTGTGATAAAGTAGCCCTGCTAGGATATAGCCTAATTCTATTGCATTCACTGAGAAATGAAGGGGAAAAGAGGGCAGGTGGCATTGAGCTTATTGGAACGAGAGCCTTTGACTTGCTCGGGGAATCAGATTGGAACGTGGCCCGCGTGCTGTTGCTAGGAGGCGCTGTTGGAGCCCGGAAGAGTTGAGCATGGTGATGAAGACGATCGAACCGAGATTGAGGAGAGAGACGTGAGTCTCACCGATAAAGCCTCCAGTTTGTGTTTCCCTGCGACATCTGTCCGTGTCTGACAGTCCCTGCTGGAAGACAGGAGGGCGATATTAGTGTTTCTCCACTGAGTAGGTAAGAATAAGCGCCGGGTATCCGCTGTCATTCTGCAGGGGGTATCTGCACTAAGACGTCTTTTTTAGCTTCCAAAGACAGCAAAACTGGATAATGCTTAAATATTAACATAAAAGCTGCCGAAATTAAGCTTTCTCTGTAATACCAGATACACAAAGAAAACGATCCCCACCTCTGCTCTGCCGGATGGAAGAACAAGCGTGGATTGGCTAGTGTAATTAGGCGTCTGAAGACCAGCAGCAGCATCATTAGGACCTGCTGGTTGAATTCAAACCTGTCCAATAGATTAGATATGCTGCATAGAGCCAGTAACACTCACGCTTATTTCAAAGGCACATTGTTTTAATTGAATCCACACAGGAGCTGTCTGCTTACGCAAACGCCCTACCTGTCTGTGAGTAGTCTTCAGACTACTGTCATTTGCTGACAGACATTTCAGAAATAGAAACAGTATTGATCAGACACACGAGTCCCTTTTGCATTTCCACAAAACATGGAAATGGAAGACAGGCACCAGCAAAGTATGACAGAAAGCAAAGGAATGGCAGGAATGTGATGAGTGTGATAAAATCACAGAGGACAGACAGACTGGCTTTTGTTGTAGGTGATTTGTCACATTTACCCACATGGTTTCGGCTCGTCGGTCAAACCCCAGTGTAGTGCAGCCTCACACGGACCCTCCCTTTTAATCTCTCGCTCTCCATTTAATTTAACAGCTCGGCCACGAGGCTACATGGTGTGTGTGTCCTACTCAGAGTGTGGATGTGCGGGTGTCCAGAGATGGAAAGCTATGAGGAGTTCTGTCTGCGGAGTCTGGCATTATTGCAGGAGGAGGGGAAATTCAAGAAGACTACATGCGAGCCATCATGTTCCCTGAAGGCTCGCTCTGTCATCCACTTCTATGGAAGAGCTGCGCTTTCACCTCTGGTAAGGAAGAGATAGACAGGCTTGGAAGCCCATGCTAAATGGATTACACAAGATGTAGATGCATGTGAGAGTTCACAGTTTAAACTGAATGAAACATCTGTTTGTGAGCAAATCGGATGAATGAATATATGAACTGCTTTATGACAACAGAGCTTCTCACAGCAGACTTTTTGGCTTGCCATAAAACTGTAAAATGCATTCCATTTAGGTAAACTTACTCGTGCATCCATTGCATTTACTGCTAAGACAAGCCAAAGCCTCTGCTGTGGGAACAGCCTGTTAGGTCAGCAGCTGGCAAAGGGAAACAGTGCGAACGTGGAACATCAGGGCTGTTTGATGTTTGTCAGAAAAAATCCATTCGCTTGTGATTGCTGACTAAATAAGTTTGCAGGAAGAGTCCAGCATCAGTCTCGCTTCCATCCAGAAGAAGATACACAAAATATACTGGAAGAAGGCTGAATTCTTCCAGTATATTTCTCATCTGTAATAACATTTTTAGGTACAAAGTGAAAAACGGGGCCTCTTTCAGCTGAATAAACATGCGTATTTTTGAAAATTAAATGCTGAAAAACAAACAACAAAAGCCGCAACCGAATGTATTTTCATTTTCCAGCTGAATGCAGAGCAGTGGAACGAGATGTGTGGCTACAGACAGAAGGCGGTCCAACTGGAAGTGGACAGACAGAACCAGCAGAGGAACAAGCTTTTGGCCAGGATTCAGGGCATACTGGATCAGGCTCAGGTCAGTTGCACACTATGGTCACAGGTCTGGGTGTCATCTGGTAGGGTGAGAGGCCTACTTAGAATAAGATCAAAACATGCTTTGTGAGTACAAACCCAATTCCACACTTTGTCAAATGTAAATGAAGGTCTACCATTTTAAGCAAAAAAGGAGATTATTTAGATTTTGATGGCAGTAACAAGTCTCAAAAACTGTGAGAGGGCCATGTTTACCACTCTGTAATGTTGTATTATACGCAGCATGCGTATTGTCATATTTTCCGGAAACATAAAGTGCCATTCCATCTATACGCAGATGGCTGCCAGCTCTACTTACCTTTTAGTCATTCTGATAGTCTCCCAACTCGACCTCTGCTTGACTGCCTTACTGATGTCAAAGCATGGATGGCAAAAAACATTTTAAATTTTAATGATCTGAAGACAGAAGCAATTTTATTTGGCCCAAATCGTTCTTCTCATACTCCAGATGTTGATCTTGCAGCTTTGACTTCCCAACTAAAGAGTTCGATCACAAAACTCAGAGTTAAAATTGATTCTGCACTTACCTTTGATGACCATGTAAACGGGGTGGTAAAATCAGCATTTCATCACCTCAGACGTTTATCAAAGGTTAAGCCCTTTCTTTCCCAGCGTGACTTGGAAGGTGTTATTCATGCCTTTATTACCTCACGTTTAGATTATTGTAATTCTCTTTTAATAGGGGTTGGGCAGGGCACTTTGTCACGCCTGCAATTAGTGCAAAATGCTGCGGCACGATTTTTAACTGGCAGAAGAAAATTTGATCACATCACTCCGATTTTGGCCTCTTTACACTGGCTTCCAATTGAATTCAGGATCCGTTTAAAAGTCCATTTATTGGTTTTTAAATCTCTAAATGGTCTGGCACCTGTTTATTTGTCTGACTTGTTGAAGCCCCACGTCCCCACTCGTTCCCTTCGGTCAGCTGAGCAGTCGCTGCTTTCGGTCCCAAAGTCACGGCTGAAACTTAGAGGCCGAGCGTTCTCTGTTGCTGCGCCGATGCTTTGGAATAACCTTCCTCTCCATATTAGACAGGCTACATCAGTGCCAGTTTTTAAGTCTTTATTAAAAACCTATTTTTATTCCCTGGCTTTTAACTCTGTGGGTAACTGATATTCTTTTTATTTTTTTTATTGCTATGTCTGGTTTTATTACTATGTGCATATTAGTATTGTACAGCACTTTGGTCTACCAGGTGTGTTTTTAAAGTGCTATATAAATAAATAAATGATGATGATTGTCTTGCTAAAATATGCAAGAAATATGCAAGACCTTCCCCCAAAATACATAGATAGGAGTGTGTGTTGCTGTAAGAACTGCATACACCATCAGAGATGCAGGCTTTTGAACTGAGTGCTGATAACAAGCCAGATGGTCTCTTGCCTCTTTAGTCCAGGTGTGGCGTCCATGTTTTCCAAGAAGAATTTCAATATGTCTGACCACAGAATTGTTTTCCACTTTGCCTCAGTCTATTTTAAATGATCATGTCCATATAAAGCTTCTTCTTTGCATACAAGAACTTCAACCTGCTTTTCTGGAAACCTTCCTCTAAACCTTTTAATGTTATTAGTTGTGGTCCCATGTCCCACCTTGTTTTTAGGTGTGGTGCTGCTATCAAATTCAAATTTAGCTAATATTTTTGATTAAATAGTAAATATATTTGATATGTTTTCCATGTTCTGTTGGCAATGACATATATGAAAATCATTGCATTCTGTTGTATTTATCTGTCACCATCATTCCAACTTTCATGGAATTGGGGTTGTATAATGTTATGTAGGCACTCTGAAAAAGTGCTGGACTCTCGTGCTAATATTATTGTGCTGACATCGCGTCCTGCTTTTACTGAATGTAAATAGTTTTGGGGCTTTTGACCTATAGTATATATTAAATAGGTTTGTGTGCCAGTCCCATAATGGAGCACATAAAGTGAATTACAGTCTGTCCTACTGTCTCTGGTGACATACTCAGAGTTGAATACAGGTTATCTGGCCTAACATTTTCCCCAGTGTGCCGTGCTATTTTTTACCTGATGACGTGTTTTCATAACAGCTCAAGATTCAAAGCAGTATTGTTCATTTACTCAGTGTCAGATTTGCTCTACTTTCGTAATTCCCAGTCTTTGAACAAATGTGATCTAAAGATTTTGTCTGTTATCATTCACAATGGAACAACCAAAACTCAAGCATGTAATCACATTTTCATTAAAAAAGTAACATCAACAAATAAGCTAATTATTTACAGACCATAATTATCACTTGATTTGCCTGTATGCTGAGCTTACATGCGTTTTAATGAAATTCTTTGGTGAAATACTGCTTTTTATGTTTCACAGGTACTTAAAGTACCAGATGAAGAGGTTGACAAGTTGCCAGTTTCTAAATCTGCAACAGTCAACGGCTACACTCTGGTCACTGACTCACCTGGGCTCCCCATAGATTCTGCATTTGGGGTTCAGACAAATAGTCATCGTGCTGCTCCATGCTCTGAGATTCCTGTGCTTAATGATTATAAGGCAGTGGAGGAAGTGAAGGTGGATGCCCAAGAGAAGAGTGAGGAGGAGGAAGAAGAGGATGAGGAAGAGGACATTAGTTTGGACAGCCTTCTTAAGAGATCAAGGGAGTATGTGAAGAAAGAGCAGAGTCAGCAGGGATCAAAAGCTGTCCGCGCAATGACCCAGTCTCCCCCACCTGAGACTGACTCTGTCAGTGAAGAGAAGAGCTGCAGCCCTGTGACGGACACAGGCATTCAGTTTGGATTCAGTCTGCACCACAGCCCTGTCGGCCCGCCTCAAATCCAGCATCAAGTGCTGCGTGACCCTAGTCCTCAAAAGTCCATCTGCCTCTCACCTAGTCTACCAGAACCATTTTCTTGTCTCCCCAATCCAGAGACCAGCATAAGTCCTCGTCCACAGAGACGCAAACCACGCCCAGTTTCCACAGGCAACATCCATTTTTCATTTCCCATCGGCCCAGCAGACCTTATCGCTCGAAGCCCAGGACGGTCAGAGGAAGCCATTGGTGTGGCAGACTGGGGAGATGCTTCAACGTCTCCATCTCACTGGAGCTCAGTGGGAATAGAGGGCGTCAGCCAGAGTGGCATTCGTCGATCCAGCCACTGTGGAACCAGTCCAGTGAAGGAGAACTGTAACCCTGTCAGTGCCTCGGTGCCCAGCTCAATGGGTGATCACCTGGCTGCAGGTTTTCGCCGGCGCTGCCACACTATGGACAGCCAGCTGCATACCTACCATTCTGGAGCGGAGCGCATAGACCGCAGCCAGGAACGCCTCCCTCGCTTCATGGCAGGAGTTACACTGTTTGCTCCCAGTCGGCGCACACCTGCAGCCCCTTTAAACCAGTCGTATGATGTAGAGAATCCTTCACTGCCTCTGCTGAGGCCCTGTGTGACTCCTGCAGACGAATCTCCGGGGCCAAACAATGGCAGGAAAACACCGACTGTCCTCAGACATGCAGCTGAAGCACAGGCCCGCAAGACAGGTGAGTGCCTTTGATGTAAGCTATTTATTTTTTTTATGTTTACAACTGCGTAACTCCCACAGAGATTTCTGATTCCCACATTTATATATTTTATGTTAAGTGAGTAAAACTCTGACATGGTAAAAGATGATTTATTTGTATGCATTTGTGCTTATTAACAGATGAGAACCAGTGGCGAGCGCAGGCTCTGGAGGACATGCAAAGACGTCTTGAGAAGGAGCATGCTTTGCAGATGTCTCTGCTCCTCGCTGAGCAGGAGAAAGAGCAACAGCGCCTCCTCCTGGTCAGCACATGGAATTTAACAGTGACCATTTTATATAGAAGTAGATCAGAAAAAAAGTGTTCTTTTTTTAAATGACCATGAAAAGCTACACCAAAACCTAATATGTTTAACTACAATGCCAAACTTTATTTTCTTTATTTTATTTTTCTTTCTTTGTGTGTGTGTGTGTGTGTGTGTGTGTGTGTGTGTGTGTGTGTGTGTGTGTGTGTGTGTGTGTGTACATCTGAGTTTTATATGCCTTTTTAAAAAGATTATGAGCAGAGCATTAGTGAAATACAAATAATGTTGTGTGCGGTGTGTTTAGGAGCTTGAGGAGACAGAGAGAAGGCTGAAGGAGCAGGGGTCTGTGCGTCCTCTAAGTGCAGATGCTTGTGGCTGGAATCGTAGGTCTGTGAACGACTGCCATCCTATCATGAGCCCCTCGTGCCCGGGACTAAGTCCTGTTCACACACCATCAGAACGATCACCTGGACACAGTATAGGTATTGTTTTAATAAACTTCTGTGCTCAGGATTGTAAAAAGTGTTCACAAAAGACACATGAATGTCATGGTTCATTTTCACCCACCCCTTGCTGAAACAAAATGTTTAGATTATAATTGTTAAAGGTTATCTGCATTAAGCTAAGGTTAGCTCAAATTCAGTACATTGACATATTAGATGAAGTAAATTAGGAGAATATTTAAACTGATGAAGTGCATAGAGGCACTTGACATGTTTGAAAAACTGTCATCCTAAAATGAGCCATTGTTGAGATATAGAGCACATCTATACAAACAACTAATATGCTAAACCCTATATGCAACAGCTAAAATTATGAGATGGAGAAGCTGAATTAAATATGAAAGTCACTGTGCAAGTGTTTGCCACTGTGTGCAGCAAAGCACGCAACCACTGTGTGAGGTTGCGTTGCGGTCACTTCTGAGCTGATGAGCAGGCTACACATGATCAGAGCAGGAGCTGGCTGAGAACGCATCAGAGGGAGGCAAACAGAGCTATGATAACTCGAGCATGCAGCTATCTGAGAGTTCAGTTTCTTCCTCACACCTCAGATGCGCAGCAGTTTTCTTGCATCTAGATTCATGTGTGTAGAGCGTTCATAGCATCAGCATCATGTTTTTGCTTATTTGTTTTGTTGGGTTGAAAAATAACTAAATAAACTTGTGAGCATACTTATGGATCACCATGGCGCATACCATTGGCCATGTGAGTTATTTATGCAGAGGAAAAAAGTGAGTGTGAATGTGCCTGACGTTGCTCCAACTATGAGAGGTGATTCTGCAGGTCACCAGCTATCGTAGTGGGGGGGAAAAAAGAAAAAAAGAAACAAAATTTACATTGTTGATGAAAAATAATAATAGGAAAACGGTTTTGTGTTTCTCAGCCAAGAACAACTACAATCTCATTTTCTGTTTTTAAGAAAGGAGAGTTTAAAACACAGAGAGAGAGAGATGTGTGTTGTTTAGGCAGTAATGAGAATAATGAAAATGTCTTAGTTTTGTCACTTTTAGGTGAAAAGCAGACCTGGATCAATGTTCCACATGCAGCGGTCGGAAGAAAATTATAGGTTAACATCATTGGAAGTGATCAGGCCAAGTTTCTGGCTGAATTGTTTACAGCGTCATGTGTCCCTCAACCTAACAGTTACTACCATAGGCTGCCAGAAAAAGGGTGGTGAAATGACCTTTTAAATGAACCAGAACTGTCCCTTAATTATATACAAGACAGTAAGAGACATAATTGTTTTTATTAATATAAGGATGGTGTTTTCCTCACTAAACTGGAAGTCCATTTTGTTGTTAGAGCTTTTGTTTTTCATACAAACAGCATTTCACACATCAGCACAAATATAGCTTAGAGGTGAAGTCAGGGAGTAGAGAAACAGATCAGATACACTGACTACTCGCTGAAGAACAACAGTGATTACTTTTTAATGTTTTCGGTCATTGTTATTGTCTGTTATTTGCCTTCTAAATTCTGTGTCCTATAATATCAGAAAAAAAAATGCTAGTGTTTGTTGATGGGATATGCTACTCGTTTCAGCTGCGTCTTTAAAATATCTACTGTTTCTTTCTCCAGGTTTGCCCAGTCCTGTCCCTTCTAGTGCATCCTCTCCATGTCTTCAGCCTCCTCTTTATCTGTGGGGTTCCATGTGGGGGGCTAACAAACCTCGGGCCAGGCAAAGTCTGGTGTGTAAACACTGCAAAACAGGAATAGCATTGGCAGCCAAATCCAAACTTCAGCACACTGGCTGAGCTCATTAAACCTTTAAGTACATGTAGTATATATACTGTAAAGTGTATATAATAAGTGCATATAAATCTGATGTATATTGTAAGTACCATTGTTTCTTTTGCTCTGTTACATCCATAACGCTGTGAACTGTTGTAAATCTTCAAAGCAAAGACCAAATAGAAGCTTCTTGGTATGCAGTTTTGCAGCAACCTTTTATTGTAATTGAGTCTATTTTTTGTCCATTAAATCAGAAAACGTGTATGTATGTGAAGACTGATATCATTTATCTTAATATCTCACATTTTCTCCATGTTCTTCATTACTTTCTCCCAGGTTCTGACAGCTGATCAGCAGAAAGCATTTTGCAGAATTGGTGCTATCACTCGCGGCTTCCTCACACGCAGACTGCTTAAAACGGAGAAAGTCAAACACCTCCGCCAAACCATCATGGTGAGTTCCATTTCATGCCTTCATACACAATAAAAGAGTTACAGGAGTGTTAGAAAGTTTCATTTTAGATTATGACGTTAGTGACTGAGTGTGTCTAACTGTGCACTCTCTCTCTGTATTTATATGTGTGCCTTAAGGATACGCAGGAGTTCATCCGTTCATTTCAAACTGAAGCTCTACAGAAGAGAAGCACCTACACAGCACAAGATCTCGCCCTGCAGGAGAGAGTTAGAGCCCAGGTATGACTGTGTACTAAACCTCTATAGCCAGCAGAGGGCCATCGTTATTTATGTTTCTCCTTGTTTGTTGTTCCCTCAGTTACGTGCAGCCCTGTATGACATCCATGACATCTTCTTTGAAATGCCTTTGGAGGATCGCTTAGCATTACTGCAGCAGGACAGAGAGCTCCGTGTGGAGAGGAAGCTACGAGACATGGTAACATGAACACAGTCAAGTAAATAATCAAGTATCCAGATTTAATCAAGAGAAGGTGATCGTTATTGTCACTGAAAATATCCCTCTGTCCTTCTAGAGCCTATAAACTAAGCTTTAGTTTGTTCAAACACTGGAGAAAGTTTTATGAAGCCATGCATTCTGTGTCTGGAAAGGTTCGTCCAGACACTCGTGGCTTATCTTGTTGTTATTAATGCATTGTTTGTAATATAGCACCTTCTCACAAAAGCAATTGTAAGAAATTGGTTTGTGACTGTCTTTGACTTTTTCAGTATTCTGAGTTGTTTTTTTTAAAATAAACTATAAACTACATTCACTCCAACAGGAGAAAGCCAAGTGTCCCAAAGAGAGAGTGGCTCTTTCTGCTGCCACACAGAGGTCTCTGGACAGGAAAAAGAAGTAAGACAAGAAATGAAAACACGTGTTTTACGTTCATGCTGTTGAGATCCAGTGATCAGTGGTGTATCTGGTGCTTCTTTAGGGTTGGTGAATCTCCAGCACAGACTAGGAAGATGCAGCAGAAGCCAAAAAGCCCCACTACCAACAGGTGTGAGACACAGCTGTGGGATTTTATTACTTTTTAATTCATTTTGTGTTTCCCTCGATGTAATTTCTAGATTTTTGTCCCCAGACGTTGTTTAGATAAATTCATTATTCCTTTCCTAGAGTCTTGAAGCCAAGCCAAGGACAAAATGCCTCTGTCCCAGGACAGTTTAACCGTCAGGGGTGAGTCTGTACTGGTACAGATTGTAAAACACTTTTTATAAAACACCAATTGCCTGAATCGCATATTCATGAAAACAGCAGTCTTCAGACACACCCTGCTTTTGACGTATTTAAAGTCACCACAGTGACTTTTTTCTCTTAGGAGCTGGTACAGAAAGACCCCAGAGGAGAGGGTGAAGCGCACAGAGAACCTGAAGAAGCAACACTCGCTGGGCTAAAGCATGACACAACATGCCCCGACCTGTGAACTTGAATATTTAGTATTTTAATACAAACCTTGTACCACTGAACTTTAGTCAGCGCTGCTAACCACATGATTGTCCTTCAGTTAGCTTTGGAAATTCACATGAATGTATTCACACACAAAAACAGCTGATTGTTATGATGAAGGAAAGAATAAGTAGCTGTAGTTAAATGTAAGCCACAAGAAGCTCAATTGACAACATGTAAAAACATTTCTGTGCCTAAGTACTCTGCCTTTGTTGTCTGTCATGTTTTAGCATGCATATATTTAATATCAAGTGCTTATAGCTGTAAGTTGCACACAGACAGTCACATAATGTAGTTGTTCTGAAAATACAATATTTTAATGTATATGATTTATTCCTTCAAGGGCTTTAATTACCAGTTCGTGCATTGTTTTGTTCTTTATGCTAAGTGTACTATAAAATGTATAGTACTCTGAGTCTGACTCTGAGTCGTATCAGGGTGTTTTAGTATTTGGTTTAAATGCCTAATGAAACGGAAAAAAGATAAATATCTGTGTTTACACTCTGGCATGCTGTTACATTAATGTAGCTTCACACGACCACAGATGCACAGCCGGCATTCAGTGTGGACTTTGTTTCAGAAATGACTGAAGAAAAATAAATTTACAAGACCAAGAAACAATATAAGACATTTTAATGAAATAGTATTTCTGAAATATTGTGTGAACTGATGCGTTCACTGCAGCACCACGCTGACTTCATATTTGTGCACTTGTAGCATTCAGCATTGATGTTTTTCTCCCACATTGCTGTTTGTGTCTTTTAAACAATGATTTATTTCATTTAAAATGTCAGATTGTCTTTTTTCTTCAATGTCCAGAATAAAATCTGAAATTATTTAAATTTTCATGGAATTTAATTCATAATACAGTTAAATTATAACCTAGCTAAACTAAGCTAACTATAACTTAGCCATAAGTTGTTGACATGAGCTTCTTTTCTGTTGTTTGCTTTACCGATGTTTCATGACCCAGTAAATACGTTCAGCATGGTTTCAAACAAGGATCCTACTTAGATATTTAATTCTGGCCCATGATAAGGTAATAAAGCCAAATATTAACAGTGGTCATGTTTATTTTTCAAAAATCTCTAAAAATAATTTACTGTATTTACACATCCTTTTTTT
>NW_005187460.1:3369766-3373751 GCF_000239375.1 Pundamilia nyererei
TAAACATTTAACGTAACAAAAAATAACAAAGAAACAACCTGAACCTAAACTCAAACTGTAATATATTCACCAATAATTCCAAACCCAGAAAAAGCTAAATGGCAGGGAGATGACAGAAGTAGCTGATGATTTCCTGCAGCTTTACTTAGAGCCATTTCTCACTATTTGTCATGTACACATATTGTGTAACTGCAACAAACAAGTATTTGTCATTAGAACTGTGATGTAAAATTGGTACCTTTTCAGTGCTGGATGAGGCTCAATGTTTAACTGATAAGCACTTACATTAAAATAAATGTTCCCGTCCCAATGAACCAACAGTATACACATCAACTTAAAACATTAAATTATGATATTTAAAACAAGCAAAAAAATCAAAATGCTTTTGGAAACTGTAATCTCAGACTCTTACAATTAAAACCATAAATCTCAGGTTTGAATGTAGAATGCATTACATGTCTTCACGCTCTGCTATAAGGGATTAAAAACTACAACAAATTTTTAAAAAGAAAGAAATCAAAACATGATTTAGACCCTCGTGATTAACACCTTAATATTAGCAGTTTTAATTGACATCTATAATATTCAAGATGCTTTTTGTATAAAATTCATTAAAAGGTCAAAAGTACACATCAACACAACATTAAAAGAGAGCAAAACAAATATTACTGTGATAATATGTAAAGACTTCGTGTCTCTAATCAGTGTTTCCTCAGGGATGTCCTGTGGGTTATCAGGCCTCAGCTGTTTCTGTGGAGCAAATGAAAAATGGGTGCTGGATGGATCAGTTAAATTTAAATAAAAACCAGTGCTGTCACCGTTAATCTCGTTAACGTGAACCGATCCATGTTAACACGTCAAAACTGGCAAATCCCCGTTAACGAGTTAACGAAGATTAGTCCCTGTGAGGGGTTAGAAGTTCACGCTAATGCCGTCATCACGACTAACACGATTAATAATTAACTCATCTGGAGAACACTCTGACTCAAAATCCTCTGAATGTTTCTGTCAACGCATTTCAGGCAGTTTGTCCGAAGTTTGTCTATTCTGCACTACAGATGGGTTGAGTGCATTAAAAATGTTTGTCGTGTTAACTTTGATGACGTGTATTAACATGATTAATGCTAACAGCACTAAAAACATTGTTCAAAATAATCAGAAAAATAGTTCATGATCACAGCCTTTTAAACAATTTGTGACATTTTAAGATTTACCCAGTGTGGTTACTTTTTTTCATCTTGATCGCCATTAAGTTCATCACAGTGTTTCTTCACCATCTCAAGATCTTTCAAAACATCTAAAAACAAAGTATTTGTTTTTATTAAATATTTATTGTTAGTGTTTGTATTGAGAGGATTCCTAACACTTTATATATTCTGTTTACCTGGCAGTGAGCAGGCCTCAGTCTTGAGTGAGTGTTCAATGGAATCCTCCATGGTTTCCTCCAGTGTCCTCAGGACAGTTTCCTAATTTATCATCAAAACCTTTGTTACTTTTTAAATAGGCAACTATTGAATCCAAGAATAACTGGACAAGAGATAAATTATTGGTTTGATATGTTTCAAGACTGCTTGGAAAAAAAAAACCTTCAAATCGTTCAACTGCTCCAACATGGCATTTTTTGCCTTTTCAAACATGTCCATCTTTGACTCCACATGTCTCTCAATAGTGTCCCTCATCCTCTTCAGGGAGCCTGCTCCTTCAAATGCTGCTGCTTCTACAAGGAGACAATCATTTTCATGCACAGTTGAATAGAAATACCAAATTTCTCTAACCATAAGGCGCATCGGATCATAAGCCTCTGTCAGTGCGCCCCAGGGCTGCTGTGGCTACAATGTAGCTTGCCATCACCAGTGTGTGAATGTGTGCGTGAATGGGTGGATGACTGGATATGTAAAGTGCTTTGGGGTCCTAAGGGACTAGTAAAGGCGCTATATAAATACAGGCCATTTACCATTTTTTTTTATAAGGCGCATTAAGCAAAACAATTCTTTCTTACCTTTGTAGCATCCTTTCATGTTACTCCTGATTGTCTCTGTCAGACTGTTGTAGATCAATTTCTTTTGTGTGAGGATGGTTTTATTGAGCTTTGTCTTCATTTTGTTTTCCTTAGAAACATGAAATACAGATTAACATTATTTAAGACAACATCAAGGTAAAATAACACAAGTTCAGTGTTTGAATGACTTTCTAATAATAGCTAAGCTAACAGGTTCATGGATAGGGAAGCTCTTTTACCTCGGTCTGCAGAAATGTCAGTTGCAGTTCGACATTTTTGTACTTTTCAATCAATGAATCAGTGCTGAGTGAAAACGCATCAATGGCCCCATTGAAATTTCCACATTTTAGGTCGTTTCTGAATGGGGCAAAGATGTGGTTTATAATAGCAGTATTAGCAAGTTTATGATATATTGCAATTTGGACACATGTATTGTTGTACATATTGATGCTGTTCAGAATTAGATTATTCTCACGGGAAGGTCTTTCTGAATTTTTTATCAATGCTTTCAGTCAAACAAGATGCTAATATCATGTTGAGGTCTTTTCGCTTCCCTTTTTTTGGTTTCTGGATGCCAACATTCTTAACTGCATACTTTAGTGTCCCGTGAAAACCGTTGTTTTTTTTCTGAAACAAAACAGAATTTTAAATTATTTTTTTTAAACACAGGGTCACAAAGTATCCTTAGGTTTTGTTCCAGTTGTAATTAAAACACATACCGGTACACTGGGGTATAAGAAGGACTTCAGTTTTCTTTCACACAAATTTTGGGATTTTTCAACTCCGTCCCGTAGGTGTTGTTCAAAAGCTTTTGTAATGTCTTCAATTGCTTTTTTGACTCGATTAAGTTGGATGCTCAAGTTTCCCTCAAGGACTGCACACACATCGTTTTTTTGTTCAACCTGAAATACAAGAAAGATCATTATTTAAAGCAGTAAAACCTCACATAATGGCTCTCGACTCGCTTTTGAGGCGGTCTTGACAAACCCAAGTTTTTAACATGAATCTCATGCATAAGTTCAGTCAAATAGGTCTGTCATCATTTGTCTGCCTCTGTCTATTCGTTATGTCACTTCCATTTTCCCACACTATTGAACTCATTACTCTAGTCCAATGATTTTTTTTTTTTGCCTTCTGCAGGCCAATCAGTCTCTATTCTCTGTGCTTTTATATGCTCTCTGTCATTCTGCCTTACAGACTTATCCATGCAACTCGCCTCCTCCCCATCTTCACCTCACTCTTCACTCAGAGCTAGGGCTGGGTATCGTCACTCATTTCTAGAATCGATTCGATCCACAATTCGATTCAATTCGATTTGATTCAATTTGAATCGGGAAATTTTGCCTCAGACATAATTCAGATCATGCATCAGTACATTTCTATATTTTTATATCTATAAAAAGAAATCTGACACTTGTGAGACATAATCAAAGGTGTGAGCGTCACAGCAGATGCCTTTGTGTCAAAGTAGTTGAGGATAAAACACAGAAAAACATGAAGGTGATTTTCCTGGCCCTGGATCTTATAAAAATATTCTGCAGTAGATCAAAAACGAAACAAAACCATTAATAACCATATGAACATTACGTGATGCTGCTGACATAAAGCAGAGATTTATTAGAGACACAGCTGAGCATTTTGCAATTTTGCATAATTTTAAAAAGTTTAAATTTGTTCAGTATTGTATAAATGAGGCTTTCTTTTCAGAAGTTAGTAAAAGGAAAAAACAGCGGCCGACAGCGCTGTAAACAACGGTAGATTTGTGTGTAACAAGCAAGCGAATAATGCAGAAAAAAGATTTTTAGATGGGAAACTGATCTTGAAGTACAGACAGAGAGAGAGAGAGAGAGAGCTGTGCATGTAGTGTGATTTTATCGAGGTGGCAGCAAAAC
Source organism: Pundamilia nyererei (assembly GCF_000239375.1). NCBI lineage: Eukaryota > Metazoa > Chordata > Actinopteri > Cichliformes > Cichlidae > Pundamilia > Pundamilia nyererei. The sequence goes on from NW_005187460.1 coordinate 3,373,658, forward strand.
AATAAGAGGGAATTCATGACGATGTTTATATGAAGCGTAGTTTGCTGCTTCTTTTGCTGCTGGTTCGGTCAATATTGTTTGGAGAGAGATAAAA
>NW_005187460.1:3374727-3376097 GCF_000239375.1 Pundamilia nyererei
TACATTCTCCCCTTTGAGGAACTCTTTGGTGCTCACTGTGAAGACTTGGAAACTATCCTCACTGAAGTGATTCTGAGAACATTTTTGTTAGTCAGTTTTTATTTTTGGACTGTTTAAGAAGATAATTGTTTTAGATTTTGCTGTCAGATTGTAAATTTACCGTAATCGTTTTCCGCTTTTTGAATTCATTCTTCACTGCTTTCTTGACTTTGTTTCTTTTAGAAAGGAAATAAAAATTGGATGTAAAAGTAATTTATTGTTAGTATTGTAATGGAAAATTTCAATTATTCTTATTTAAGGTTCAAATTTGTGTGCATACTTAGTTGTGGTACTGTAATGAAAACTTCCACTGAGCAGTCTAAAACTAGATGAACTTATTTCAGCCTCAGTAGTTGAAAAAATAACTCCTTTTGCAGGTGGTGATAACGGCAAGAGCACGAAACAGGATACACATTGTTCAGTTAGGTTTCAGAGCGAGCTGCGTCACGTGCTGTATGATCACTTTCGGACTTCCTCACTTTTTTGAGGAATAAATAAAGGTGAGAGCTGCACTTCTGTTTCAGAGACTGCATGATGGCGCCTGACTGCGTGTGCTCTCTCTCATGCGCATGATAATAACGAATGTTCATTACAGCCGAATGTGTCTGTGGACTTTGTTAATTAAATTTCTACAACAGTATTTATCTAATTAGAAACTTATTAAAACACATATACATAGATTTTTTTTTAAATGTATAACTTTTAATAATGACTTTTAAACAACAAAGCAACAAAAAAGTGAAGTGTATGGTCACCATGTGTATCTGTGCCAAACTTTCTTTGTAATTTGATTTTTTTTGTATATTTGACTTACATATCATCTGGTTTTTCATGATCTGACTTGGTGCAGATAAAATGAATTTGCTGACACTCGCCACCATTTCCCAGCAGGCTGCTGGCATCTTCCAGGACTTCCCAGGCTTCTTTTTCTGATGCTGCTCGAGTCATTTCAGTCACAATCCACACTGTAGAACAACTGGCAATAAGCTGAAAAGGAAATGAATGCATGTAAATTATAAATAAAAAATGCTTTGAAGAAAGATAACATGACTTCTGTGAATTACCTCTGTCCACATTTGATCTCTGCTTCTGTTAGAGTCACCGTTTCCAGGAAGGTCCACGAGTGTGACATGATCAAGAAAATCATTGTCTGGCACTTTGACAGTCACACACTTCACAAGTGGCCAGTACCACCTCTTTACTTCTTCTGTCTCATTTGACTCACTTCTTGTATATCTCACAAATTCTTCAGACAACCCTTCAGCCTGCAAAAAACAACAACAACAACAAGATAAATACAAGCCAATTGAATGTATGTGCTCATAACAAAG
>NW_005187460.1:3377819-3382686 GCF_000239375.1 Pundamilia nyererei
CAAGCCCCTCTAGCCCCCCCCTCTGCACGTCCCTGCTGTGGATCACAGTAAGTGGCCTGGTTCTTATATAGTGATTTCTTCTACTGCATGTAAACATTTGAAGCACTTTATAAAACTTGCCTCATTACCCCAAGCACTTTTTTCTGGGTATGTTATTTCTAGCTAACACTTACAAACATTCATTCTCTGATGGATGCATCAAAGATCAACTGGGGGTTTGTAGATATTTGGCATGCAGACTTGAGGGAGCCAGGGATTAAACCCCCAACCCTCCGATTAGTAGGTGACCTGCTCGACCTTCTGAGCAAGAGTTTTACAAATGTGAAACTCTTCAACACCTCCACAAAGAAAACTGCAAGCTCCATAGTAACAGGATAATCAGACAGCAACAGGATAGTAAGCCATAAAATTTTAACCACCACAGTTTCACTTGTTTTTTTGTTTCTTGTTTGATGGATGTCAAACATTCTGGAAATGAGGCACATCGACATATTGCCGACATATCTGCTCAGCAATAAACTGCAGCAACATCTGCTTCACCAATGATTTGTCTCTGTCTGCACTCTCCATTAGGGTGGCATTACATAGTGTGGACATCTTCCTGCTGCAAAGGTGCAGCATCAGGGTAGCTTAACGCTGCTTGGGTAACTATTGACTGCTCACTATGTGATGTTCATAAGCCACACACTGCTATGTATCTCACCCAAACTGTGGTCTAATACAGCGGTCCTCAACCCCCGGGCCTCGGACTGGTACCGGTCCGTGAGTCGTTTGGTACCGGACCGCGAGAGTTGAGGCTCAGGTGTGAAATGTATGGTTTTCAGCGTTATTTTGTTATCGTTTTTATCATTAACTCGGTTTTCCTGGGTCTTTTCACGTGTGTTATGAATAAATCTTCTTTTTTTCGGTACCGGTACTAGTTTTATTTTGTTGTATTTATCCGCAACACCTTAAAGGCCGGTCCATGAAAATATTGTCGGGCATAAACCGGTCCATGGCGCAAAAAAGGTTGGGGACCGCTGGTCTAATATATGCTTTAAACTGCAAGTATTCCTTTGTTCTAGAAGAAGAACCAGATTTTATTTTGGTCTGTATTACTGCAGACTTACTGAGTCACTTTCCAAAATTTTTATCTTGGGCTTCAGAAACTCTGGAATATCTCTGAAATATTTGTTGTCCATGAGGCTGTGAGTTGATTTTTCTTTCCACTCTTCTCCATACAGTGCTGATAACTTTCCATCACGGTCAAGACAATCATCATTACCACCATCATCATCATCATCATCATGATCTTCAAGAGCCTGTTTTAAGGACTGCACCTCATTTTCCCAATCCTAAAAAATAAATAAATTATATCTTAATTTTAGTAAAGCAGTTTTCTAACACATTACTTTACTTCAAGAATCACCATATTCATATTTCATTCTACCTCTTTTGTAATGAACTCGATGTGTGCCTCATACTTTGATCCATTGGTAGCCTCCACCTTTATCATTACTGAGGTACATGCACTGACACTTGCAGAAGGCAACAGGCCCTCCTTATTTATGATGGCATTGATTAAAGAGCTCTTTCCAGCCCCAGTTCTACCAAAGACACCAACCAGGTGTCTCCTTTCTGTCTCCAAATCTTTGATTTGATCCCTGTTGAAAGAGATTAAATATGGATTAACTGACCCATTCTCAGAAACATCAAACTGAAAATGCAGTAAAATCAGAAAGATTTGTTTTTTAAAATGTGTTGAAAAAAATCGCCTTACTACTGGAACAAACTACACAGCTCCATGTTGAGCTCTGACCGAGTTTAAATCTTTAGTTTAATGTAAAGGTGGATATGTAAAGCCAGCTCATATACACGTACTATAACGTTTGTGCCTTTATTTTGGTAACTTCCTTTGCAAACGGAAGTGAATGTTGTAACGGTAACTAGTTTGATGTACAAAAGACGCAAGAAAACGGTAAACTACTGGTAACGGAGAAAAACACAGCTAAACTGTATAAAAATGAATGGTTCTAGCTGCAGTCGACAGGGGAACAAGGTATGCAATCTACATAATTTAATTTGAGCAATCGGAAATGTATAATTTGTATTGTATAGTTTAATAGAAAGCACCATAATCATTAGTTAGACTAATGTAATGAACTGTTAAAATGATGTTATATGTATAGCATGCAATTGTTTTCTTTGTTTGTCTAGCTCTTACCTTGGTTCGTTGTCTCATACACAGCAAGCAGTAATAAAAGTCATTCAACAATCATCAGTTCTGGCCTTCTCAGTTCGACTGGATGCCACAATCTTTATTATACCCAATATCAGCAAAATGTTCCTCCAACTATTTCTTTTTGCTCCAACTTACTTTCTACCCTCCCCCCCCCTCCTAACCTTTATTTTTTCTTAAAATGGTACATTTTCTCAGATTAAGAACTTGATATGTTTTTGTTTTCTGTTGTCAATAAAATATTAGAGTAAGAGATTTCATGAATGTTGGGTTTTTTTTCCATTTTCATTTTACAGACTGTCCCAACTTCCTTGGAAATGGTTGGAAGAACGTCCAACAAAAATAGGAAATCTTTATTACTCACTTTAGGAAAGCGCTGAGTTTGTCACGGCCATGTAGTCTTTCACTGACACGTCTCATTATGTCTTTGACATCAGACAGTATTTCTGTTTCTGTCAGAGGGAAAGTAAAAAACTAATAAGTAGGAACCTGGAACCAGTGTAACGCAAATATGGTCCACTGATATGTACCTGACTGTGATCCTGCTGCAGAGTTGTATTGTCGTTTAGGAGATGGTTGCCATTCGCCAAACTCACTCTGAAAAAGTTCTGACTTTCTTTTTCCTTTTTGGATTTAAACAAAATGATAAAATTAAAAAAAATCTATGAATATTGAAACTTCTGATTATGGTGTATTTTAGATGTTGCAAAAATAATACTGTGAAAATAAATAAATAAATTAGATGTATTAAAATGAGAGTGAGATACATTTTTCTCACCTTTTTCACTTATGGATGGCAAATCCTGTGGAAGCATATAAATATTCAACTTTCACGTTTGAAATTAAATTATTATAAATTGTACATGTATGCATAATTGAATTTATAGAAGAAATCATTGCTCCTGTACAGAAACAATTTGTTCTTTAACAAACTGTCAAAAACATTCACATGCACTTTTTAAAATGTACACACTTATATGTACATATATTCTCAACTAGCACAGTGATTAAAAAAAAAAAGGAAAACTTTTGCTTTCTTGCCTCTCAGTAAACATGATCCCATGAGTCAATGTTTCTGCCTAATTCAGCACCAGTGACACAGACCTAGAGATCAGTTGGTGACCATCCCATCCCTGGCAACCACCAGATGTTAGGGTAAAGTGTGTATTCCAACATCAGGCAACTACATCAGTTGTTTAGTGGTTGGTGGAGGTTGTAAGAACTTTAAGTCGCAGGGTGGTCAGGCTTGTGTGACTGGGGCCTTCACTTTATATAGTTGGGAAAACTTGGGATTTACTTACCTGGATGATTGAGCATGTATCAAGACAGAAACTAACATCAATCTCATTATGCTCCTATTTATCAATATCAAAACAAACTTTGGCATCTATATTTTGGTTTGATCCGCCCACCACCAGGGCCATGCAGAGCTGTTTAAAGGGGCGGGTGCTCAAAGTTAAAAACAGGCACATAGAGCCAGGCTGAACAACAACACACATTCTTTAAGAATCTAATACGGAATCGCATCATACTATATCACTGTTTTACCTGATGGGGTACAATGTTGCTGTTGAGGAGTTTCTGCTGATCCTGCTCCTGATAGTGCAGGAGGAACGGGCTGTGTTGAGCTGCGACATTGCAGGTGTGTTTATCATTGTTTTATACTGGAATACCTCTGCAATGCAACAACTGGTACATGTGTTCTTGTGACCTGTGCTGTTTTCTTTATTCCAGCCAGAGAGGGATCCTCTGCGTTTAGCCTCAAAAAGCTCCCTTTGTCACTGTTTCCTTTTATACCTCCTCCAGAATACTGCATATATCCTACTATGGCCACATGTTTGCATCATGGTCCTGATCAAGAATCCTTATTGTTTATTCCTAGCGCTCTAATAATAAAGTAATTAAAATAAAAAAAAATTAAGTAATAAATATATAATAAAGTATTTATGATGATTCAGTTTGTTTGACTATCTACTCTGTGCAGGCAGAAAGCCTATTAAATGCTTAAACTGTAGAGATACAATAATGTTGCTGCTGTAAAATCAGCATTTTGTCATATTTGAAATATAAATCTAATATATTCCGTTTAATATCTTTTCTTTAAAACAGTGTTTTTCCAAAATACTGTAATTATAATGAACCATAATTATGTGGACATGTATATTAGATAGTTTTTAGTGAAATATAAGCCCTCCAGAAAGGCAGGGAAACGCCCTGTAACTTACTTTAATACAAAACACGTTCCCTAAAACGGTGGACAGAGCTACAGACCCGTGACAGCGTTACCCAGTTTGCTGGTGGCTAAAACCAGCACTGCTTGTGCAGTTATTAAAAGGACAGGTAATGTTTGTCCCGCTGTTACACACACAGCACGCTCATTTGTTTCAATTCGTCAGTTGTCACAAGACAGTTTACCAACGTGTATTAAATAAGCTAATACTGCTTTGTGCTGTAAACTAAAGAATACGCTGAACACCTACTTACTGGCTTTTGTTGCATCAGTCTCCTACAGCTCTGCACCGCTCAGACGGCAAAAAATGCACGTGCTCTTTGCGAGTTCGTTCCCGGTTCGTAACCAGCGCGCTCTGCCATCAAGGGCGATCATTGGTTAATGGTAGTCATGTGACTGATGGAAACCACATCCTTTTA
>NW_005187460.1:3382953-3384778 GCF_000239375.1 Pundamilia nyererei
ATCCCTCCTCGACCAGAGTTGGGTGTAGACATCCCGGTAACACTGTACACCTGCTGCACCTCCATGGCGTCCTCCTGGCATTCCTGTTGAAAATGTCCCAGGTCCCCACACTGCTCACGCACCTGTCCCTGTGTCTGTGCAGCCACCAATGAGCCAGGTACAGCGCCTGTCGCTGCCAGGACCTGGGGATAGAAAGCAGAGAGGAAATGGTTGTTGGAGCGTAGCCAGTGGTCCTCGATGGTCAGTGTCGCTGGCACAGGCACGGAAAGTTTGCTCCTTGGGGCCAGTAGGGTACCAAAAAGTGATCATCTGCCAAAAAGGGGTTTCCAGCATTTGTCAAAAAGTTTACTGCAGGAATTTAAGCTGTTATAAATTACTTGTTGACTTAAAATCTGTCAAAAATATTGCTCATGATGAATATCAAGTAACTTCAAATCAGGGTAAAACGTAACTGACAATAACAATGTTTTTTTCAAGAGAGAGCTAGCCAAGAGGGCATCAGAAATAACAAATATAACATCACAGTTCTATAATCAAAAAGAACTGGATTGATGACAATATGGGTACAAATACGCATAAAGTCATAAAAATACTTGGAAGACAGATCATTTCTTTCTTTTATATACAACCCCTTCATAAACCCTGTTGACTAAAGTGTATTTACTAACATAAGTAAAGATATTAGACTTAAAAAACCAAAACATCAAAAATCACTCTTTTGCAGATGCTCACCTCCCCTGGCTGCGATGTTCTGGGGTTTTCCGTCCGCGCCGCCAGGTGTTCTTCAGCCAGCCTCACTGCCGCCTCCAGATTGGGTGGCTTGCGACACTTGACCCAGTCCGCCATTTCTTTTGGGAGCCCCTCCACAAACTGCTCCAGAACGACAGCCTCCAGCAGCTGCGCCTCCCCTTGTGTCGGGTCAGGATGCAGCCACCTCCCCGCGTCGTACAGGAGCTGCTGGGCAAAAGCCGAAGGCCCTTCTTGTGGTCCCATGCGGCAACCACGGAAGCGGCGACGATGGTCTTCTGGAGAGAGTTCCAGGTGGAGCGGATTCGCAGCGGCCCCAGACTGAGGCAAAAGGTTTTGTAGCATCTGCGTCTGCCGCTGGTGCAATACTGCCTGCTGCTGCTGCAGTACTGCCTGCTGCTGCTGCAAGTCTGCCATGTCGGCCAACATTTGAGCCAGTGCGCGACCTTGCTGTAGATTCTGTGGGTTTGACATGTCGTAGCGGCAAGCTGGGCACCACTGTATCACTCTGTTACTGATCTCTGTTATGACACACACAAGGAGACAGTTCTGCGTCACGTTTCACTAATAGTTTTTATTTAGTTCACAACTCGAAGCCACTCGTTTCACACCGTGGCAGGCATCAGCTCTTTCTCCCAGCCTCCCCTGCCACTGTCACCTGAACTCGCTCTACCCCTCACCTGATGCTAAACCACAACCTGCCACAAAATGATATGTTGAAATTTAATGTAATTAGCGCACCATAAAAGTTCTAAAACAAAGTCACCTGTATGTATTAACGTAAGTGACACTTTTCAGATGAAAGATAAGAAATAACAAATTAATTTCACTCTGGGTCCAGCCAGGCATGGACTGGGACAAAAAATCCGCCCGGGCATTTTGACTAGAGACCGGCCCACCAGGTTATATAGGAAAAACCACAAAGCCTTTGAATGAAAACAAACACTGTTGTCACAGTGATGTACACTGTCTTGTTGGTATATATGTATCAATCTAATAAACTTAAACCTACACCATCCTCCCTTCCTCCCTATTCTGGTATTCAAAACAGTACTTAACGGAAATATTAAACAACCTA
>NW_005187460.1:3385372-3386733 GCF_000239375.1 Pundamilia nyererei
GATATCATGACCAGCAGGTTTTACAGCTGTGGCTCCAGCAAACATCAGCTGATACTAGAAAGTAATATTAAATCAATTCTAACAACAGCTGATCAAGCTTAAACGTGCTGCTATTGTTTAGCTCGACATCCGCTGGTTTCCTCTTTCTGGCGCAAAGTGGGCAAGCAAGAGAGACGGGACAGAAAAGATGATCAGCTGATCATTGATCGAGGGTGCATCCAACCTCCTCGGCTGTAATTGGTCCAGCCCAGAGTTTATCATGACACTTTGGCCAATCCATGAACTTTCATTGTTTATACCGTTACAGAACAAAACAAAACAAACAAACAAAAAAAACATCTGCCCATCATAAAATGAAAAATCACCGCCTACTGGGCAAATGCCCGGTATGCCCAATGGCCAGTCCAGCTATGGTCAGAAACAAAGTAAAACCTGATCTGCCGATCAGGGAATGAGAAAAGCAGGAAGGGCTGACGAGAGTGGCTGGATGTTTGTCAAATGTAGAAACTGTCTTGGTTCATTGTTGTCTGTATGTCAAAGTTCAGATGAGTTAAAGGGGTCAAGTAAAGAAAGAAAAACAAAAAAAACTTTGCAAAAATGAATAATAATAAATTCAATAAAAATAACAAAGAAGAAAAAGTTACATCACTTACAACAGCAACAATGAGTTTGGTGACAAACAGAGGTGCTGTTTCAACTTATTCAGATTATTCTCATGTACTATTTCATCAGAAACACACATTGTTGACAAAGCAGAACAACAGGATCTGACTATCCTTCTTCCTTCTTCTTCTGACAATAAGAGAAGTAAAAAAACAACAACAACAAAATGCAGGGAGGCACACACTGGAACAGGGTGAAAAGAAAAATCTAGCAAAAAGTAAAAGTCCAAAAACAAAACTGAGACTCGGTTTTGCAAAAGGTGTAGTTGGCTGTTTGGCAAAAGGCAAGTGAAAGCAGATCTCTACATATAACACAACGCTAAACCTAGACAGAGTAAAGTGGGTGTGCAGGGAAAAGCAGAGCTGAGAAAACAAAAAAGGGGCTGGGGGAGATGAAGAAGATGTGTTGATGCATGACTATCCTTCTTCCAGAGCTGTTTAGATAGATAGGCATAGTCAAAAGATGCTTATATTTAATTCTGTGACGATTAAACACATAAAATATGTAATAAAATAGCCATGTCCAGATAACAGAAAAATAACTGCTATGGAAAGTCACACGTAAAGCAAGGTCAGGAAGCCTGCTGGAGGCAAAAAGTGTCATGTTCTTAATGAAAGAGTACGACAATAAGACTCACTTTCAGTTTCTGATAAAAAGGAAATGAAACTGAACTAAAGATTAAATCCTGCCATCTTTCC
>NW_005187461.1:0-6713 GCF_000239375.1 Pundamilia nyererei
CAACAGGTGGTCAGGCTGAGTCCACAGGCGCACAGTCAGAGTTTCAGCTCCACGTTTCACTGCACGGTCCCCTCATTCATCACATATCGGTGTCGGGCAGAGTGTAAATCCCGAGGCTGAACGGCCTTTGTGCAAGGACACAGGTGTTAGCAGGGCAAAGCTTTTAGCACAAACAGCAGCATAGAAAAATCCAGGCAGCCAGCCTGTGTCTGTCCAACCAATCAGAGAGCTCGTTACATCGCACCTTGTGGCTAATTCGGATTGCTTCGGAATTTTGCTAATCCAGTAGCTAATCCGCGAGCTAACAGGAAAGGAAAATTGATTTTCTATTTGCTTATTTCTCTTTTTTTAAATGTACTTAAACAGTCTCTAACTTTCCAGTAACAGAGCAACATTTGAAAAATACATTCGAACCTGTGACATCCAGATCTCAGGTTAAATCTCTGTAGTTATATCTCAGTATACGTCAGTGAATCAGGAATAATGTAAAACTATTTGAAACACCTTTACAGCATACAGAGTTCGGTCACTCTCCCCTGTTGTCTCTAGTGTCAGCTGCCTTTTTCTATTTACCCCCCTGCTTCTCGTCTCTGTCCTCTCCCTCAGCTTCTCTTCTGTTGTGTGAAAGCAGGTAGATCTTTTATTCCCTGTAAGGTCCGCGGAGCTGTGTTCTCTCACCAGCTGACTCCCTGACCTGCACTTCATCCACTCACCTTCCATCTTGTATATTTAAGGACCAGCTCAATCATCTAGCTTTACAGCATAACTAATGTCATGTTCGTGTGCAGACTCTGTTATAGTAGTTTGATGTTGTTGTAATTTCCATTTCCCAAAGCACTTACCTTCTCTTCATGTTTGAGATCCTCCTTGGTGTTTTCCTGCTAGTATCAACTCTACGGAAACCATCTGTGGAAACATCACTTCCTGAAATATCCAGCTGTCTGCAGTCACTCCACACAACCTCAGCTCAAATCTCGTCTATTCTGGGTTTCTTCCCATCGCACATTTTCAAAGTTTCGTTTAAAGTTTCATTTGCATGCACTTTGATGCTCACGCTGGAACATCTTCTGTCTCAGACTCATCTTAGAGAAATACTTCATGAAGCAGGGAATGTACTGTGTACGTACTGTATATTTTAAAAAGGACAAATTATATCTAGGAGATTTTTTTCTTTAAAAGCATCAGTGTATTAATAAACGTCGTAATTTGTCCTTTGAATAAAAGTTAAACTGGTCTAAAAGATTTTTAAAACTTTTTAGCAGTGGGGTTTTCCACAGAATTGTGCTGAAATTGGGTGAAAGACCAGTGTGTCACTCTGATAACACTTTGGTGTGATCAGGACACAGAGGTCAGTTAAAGACCTTGGTTTCCCGAACATGACCATCCCAGCATTCCTCAGTTCAGCATCAGACAAACAATGTCTTCCTGTAACTCAGTCTGGATTTTGCTTCTGTTCGCTGTGGATATTACATCAAACAATTAAAATGCGATTGCAGTGCAGAATCTAAGCGTTAATCCAAGCGCTGTAAGAGAAATATTCCATAAACTGCTTTAAATTTACAGGAACGGGCGTACATGGTCAGAGGCTCAGAGGTAATCAGGCAATGAGTGAGATAGAGATAGATAGAAGTTTATTTCGAACATGCAAATATAAGTGAAATAACAAGAGAAAAGAAGAAAAACAAAAAAACAAACTAAAACTTTAAAAAACATCAAGTTTTCATGTATATCTCTATGTCTACACAATGTGTGCGCTCGAAAAGGAGTAGGATGAAGTTTAGTGGCGAGAAGCTTCAAGGTCAGATGAGGCCAGCGCCCTTGTAATTCCATTAAAGAGATAAAACTTCTAAACTGGAGAACTCATGAAAAAGTCCATTCAAACATATTAAATCTAAGAAGTGGATTTTCTGCTGTTTTTTGGCTCCACTCAGCAAAATGACGACCCAGTCTGGACTACCAGGTGCTGCTGAAACCACAACAGATTTCAGATCAAATTTTGATATGTCCTGGTGATATTTCCATCAAATTTGCCTCTTTCAGCTGTAAATGAGATGGAGCCGGGCATAAATGAATGAGTCAAGTGGCCGTACACGTTTAACTGACTCAGTACTGAATATCAATACTGTATAAGTGTTAGTGAAAGTGTGTAAGTGTGTAGTTTACAAAAAACTAATTCCCATTGTGCGTCATCCTTCTAACACAGTAGTGACACCTCAGGCTATTTTTTGCACTGTGTTCATTGTGTTTGCTTTGTCAGTGCTCTCAGTCTGTCACAGACCTCATTATCAGGCACAGACACTCGGTGGGCACTGAGAAATCTAACACAATGCAGGAAGAGCTCCAGTTGCACCAACACATTCAGTTTCTTCAAACCAAAGTCACAGAGACTGTTTTACATCAGCAGATTAGGACGGGGTCCACGTTTTCCAGCACCTTTACTGACTCTACAAAATGTAACTGCAGAAACCCCCGAAACACAAATGACTCTTCTTAACCTCCTTCAACTACGTGTTGAACTCATTCAAGATTTCTGGATGTGTGCCTCACTGTTTCAGCAGGCTGACGGGAAAAGCTCAGTGTGAGGAAACCGTCGTGTTGTTGTGACAGCAAAAGAGCCGGTTCTGATGTGGCTCTAAAAGAGAAATCTGACTGTCTGGCTTTACAAACACGTTGCAACATAAGTGCTTCTGAATCAGTCGTCGTCAGAGTGATGCCGTCTCTTTCTAGTTTACATCAGCAGCTCAAAGCACACGTTCCCTCTCATAGAGGTCATCCACCGGCCTGCACCAATTACAACTTACTGACCACTCAAAGAACACCGGAAGATTTAGCATCAGCAATAACATTGGATTTATATGTGTACAGATGTGCATGAGTTATTTTCTCACCTTTTCCGTAACTTTATATGATTTCAGTCTGTTTTCAGTCTGTCCAAAAGCATCAGATGTTATAACTTTAAAGTCTAAATTTAGTCCTCACTATATATTCTTTGTGGTTATTCTGACATGACTCCATCCTTACATAGTGTTATTCGCTTATCTAATTCAGGGAGCTTACCACAACTATCTACTTGACTCAGTGTACTTAAGTCACTAAATTAAATCCTACATAGAATAAGGCAAAAGGTCTTGTGTAGCTAAAATACGTTAGAATGACTATAAATAGTGGTTTCCTGTTTTTTAGCACAGCAGCATGAAGCTTAAAGCTATTTTTCAGCTTTACTTGAACATTAAAATTCAGCAGTCCGAGCGTGTCAGTGTTGCAGAGGTGCTGACATTTGGTGTATGGGTTAGATAGAGATAACTGTTCAGAGTCACAGACACCCTGCTCTTGATGGGTGTGGACATTTGCTAGATGACTAAAGTTGTATTTAGTAATTCAAGAAGGGCAAACTGACCTCAACTTTGTGACTCTTTGACCCAACTTTGACCTTCCTGCTTCAGCTCAACTTCAGATCTTAAGAAACGTTAAGATAAAGCGCAGGACCAGTTACATACAACAACTTACAAGTGCATGATTTGACATCTTTTTAAAGAAGTGTATCCAGACCAGTGGGCACGTGATCCTGACCTCCTTTGTTCTGGTGTCACTTTGGGGTCACTGGGCCTATATTTGGTTAAGACCTGTGTCTGCCTTCTATCTCTGACAGCTTCGATATATTCTGTAATTTCACGATCTTTGTTTAGCACCAGATTTCTTTCTCATCTGCTTTGGCTTCTGCTTTCTTTGCATGGTGTTATAATTCGGCCCACTCTGATTGGTATTTGATGGGTTTTGTTTCCGTTGTGTTTGTTCAGCGCTTTGGACGACGTGAGTTGCTATTTCTTTATAAATGTGCAGAATGAAGTTTTTGTTTTTTTCTTGATTTCATTCTATTTGTTACAATGACTAAAGACTCGAGAGAGATATTAAAGAGCCTCTGAAGCTTTCACTCGTGCCTACACCCACAGAGGAGTGTAATTTTTGGTATGTGAGAGGTCACAGAGGGAGGAGAAGCAGCATGACCGAGTGTTTGGGGGGTGAGTGTGTGTCAGATAAGTGGGAAGTCCTCTCTAGAGTATAAATACATGAGCCCGGTGGACATCGAGCACGAATCTGAGACAGCGTGAAGACATTTGGAGCAGATATTCACAATGGCCAACCACAAAGGCAAGTGAACGTCTGCTGCTGACTGCAGCTATTACTGCTAGTACAAAATTAGTTTGGATTTTAATGTGTGAGAAATGTGCTGACAGGTGAATCAGCATTTGGGTGCTACGGGACTCGTCCTGGGTCCCCACCGAAGGCTTTCACAGCTTTTGAGCAAAACTAGGACAGGAAGGAAGGCAGCTATGCATTGAGAACAAATACGTGTAATTTTGCAGATTATGCAAAGTTAATACTTTGTCAATAATCTGATTTAAAGGGAAGAAAAATCAACAGTTGGAAAAATCATAGGCAGAGCAGCACAGCCGACGTACATCTTGACTATGATCATGGACTTGACTCTTAGCAATGTCGCAGCTTAAAAAAAGCTGAAACTCCCAAGTCTGTAAATGTGTTATTTGGCGATATGACAGAAACCTCTATAAGCCTGATATCAGTGCATGACCGATGTCTGAACTTTCTGCTGTTTGTCTTAGGTTTGATTAGTGATGTGGATCTGAGAAGTCGTGAGAACAACTCGGCACACCGCACCAGGGAGATCGATCAGAAGCGCTTGATTGTCCGTAGGGGTCAGCCCTTCTCCATCACTGTGCAGTGTAATGGCTCTTTGCCCCCCAAACACCACTTGGATCTAGTCCTGCACCTCGGTGAGTACAGGCTGACCAGGAAGGAGCTATAAAGATAGAAAAGATTAAACTCGAGTCTTCTGGGGAACATTGCAAAGAAAGCATCTTGTTTTGGAAGATTTCTTTAGTCAGTCAGCACCTTATAAGAACTGTAACTCATTAATAAGTCAGTATCAGTTCGTACGTCCTTCCTTATGCCGTCTCAATTTCAACTACAAATTGACTTAATTACATAACAAGTTACAATATTGGTTTTAATGTATATTTATACAGTTATACACAGCTTGTTTGTACCTTTGTAAAAGAAGAAATCTTATACAAACACTGATTGTTAGTAAATATTGTGTGTACAATAGACTGTACTTTTACCTTAAATTTAAGTTTTATATGTAGCAAAACTGGGTCTACACAAGTCTATTGATCGTCAAAGGAGTGTGCAGAGAAAAGCGTCTGGACTTCTTTAAGTTGCTTGAAGACGTTTCACCTTCATCCGAGAAGCTTCTTCAGTTCTAAGGTCAAATGGTGGAGAGTCCCAGATATAAACCTAGTGGGAGTAACCCCCCACAGAGGGACAAAAGGACCCCCTGGTGAGGTGAAACGTCTTCAAGCAACTTAAAGTCCAGACACTTTGCAAGCTCCTTTGACTACGATGAGCTGGATGACTGAGAACCTTCACAGACATAAGTCTATTGATCCCCAACACTGAACTCCTCCTGATCATTAGAACAGTTCAGATTTATAACCATCACTTGCTGTGTAAAGCTGAACACCTGTTCCATACATGCTGTTGTTTCTGACCCAGAAGGCTTTGCTTGTTTCACCAGGTAAGAGAGACGAGGTGGAGATCAAGGTTCAGAAGGTGCATGGAGCTGGGGACAAGTGGTGGTTTAACCAGCAGGGAGCACAAGATGAAATGCTGCTGACTCTGCACAGTCCAGCAGATGCTATCATTGGCCAGTACAGTCTGGCTGTGCTGCTGATGTCACCGGACGGACACGTTTTAGAGAAAAAGGACAAAATGAGTTTCCACCTGCTCTATAACCCCTGGTGCAAAGGTAAAGCGTGCGCTCTCTGTGTGTCTGATTGCTTCAGCAGGTCAGACTGAAGCCACTGACACACTCGGAGTTTCATTTGCTTTTTCTGCGATTACGATGAATTAAATTCCACAATAAGCAAAATGATCAGATTACAACTGAAGATTTCATATTAGCAACACTGTCGTGGTCTTTATGCGTTTACCAGATGATGTGGTGTATCTGCCTGACGAGACTCAGCTTCAGGAGTACATCATGAACGAAGAAGGAATAATCTACATGGGGACCTGGGAATACATCAAAAGCATTCACTGGAATTATGGACAGGTAACACACACAAACATTTAAAGTGTGACTGTGCTGAGTACATCTGTGTCTGTCAGCCCAGTGGGGTGTGACAAAGTGGGCGAGAAGACCATTTGTCTATATTCTTATTATTTTGATTTAACCATATTTCACACGTAGTCTGCAACAGGCAAACATCTACTATCCCGGGTTTGTTTATGTTTTGCACTTTTACAGATTATATAATATAACATCTTAGTTTAAATCAATCCCTACAAGTTTGTTGAGTTAACATGTTCTTTATTTCAGCTGTCAATTTGTATTGTTTACAACTTACCTTCTTCTTCTTTTACGTATTATTGGCGGTTGGCAAACAACTGCATGGTGCATTACCGCCACCACTGCTATGGAGTGTGGACAGAAATCATGCTCAAAACAAAAAAACACTTCATATCCTCCCAAACAACCTTACTTCTCTCAAAAACTGAAACAATGCCTGATAACACTTATCCCCCGCCTCCCTCTGTAGTTCAATTCAATTCAATTCAATTTTATTTATATAGCGCCAAATCACAACATAAGTCGCCTCAAGGCGCTTCATAGATACAGAGAAAAAAAAAAC
>NW_005187461.1:8228-11387 GCF_000239375.1 Pundamilia nyererei
TTTGATATGAAAGGAAGGTTGGAGATTGGCCTATAATTAGCTAACCCTACAACCCTACAACATCAAGTTTCATATCAATGCTGCTGAGACTTCAGACCAACCGTCTCCTCTCTACCGTATATTTCCGACACTGCAAAACAACATGCTCCAAAGTTTCATCCGCTCCACAAGAATCACATTTCCCTGAGGCATGCTTCCCTATCAAGAACGGTGTGGAACTCAAACCCATATGCCCAAATCTCAGTCTTGACACCACCACCTCCTCTCGCCTACTCCTTCTTGTGGATCTCCTCACTCCCACCCCCCTTTGAATTTTATATAACCACCTTCCCCTCCTGTCTTCGTCCCACTGTTTCTGCCATCTACCCCTCATTTCGAGCTTAATAATACTCTTTACTTCCTCCTGACCAAAATTCACCGCCAGATCAACTATCTCATGATTAGTGGCTGCCTTTGCTAACCTGTCCGCTGCTTCATTCCCCCTTACCCCATAGTGAGCCGGGACCCAATCAAACACTACCGATAGACCCATCATATGTATCCTGACTTACCTTACCTACCTGTCTTCCAGAAACAAAAGAAGGAAATGTAGTTTTACTTCCTGCTTTATAGCTTCTGGGTTCATCTGAGGTCACAGGAAGAGACCAAGTGCAGAAGGGGAAGAACTCTTATAATTTAATAAAGTTGGTTTTAGAGGGTTTATGAAGAAATTGATTTATTGTTGTAATATGTATTGATTACAGCACAGAGTTTATGTTGCTAGTAAAGAGGAGCAGTAGAGGTTTGAATATAATCATGTTCATCTTACCTACTGAATGGAATAGTCCAGAGGAGAAATTGTTTGGTTAAGTGGACGATTTAAGCAGAAGAACTCAGGTGTTTCAAGAGAAAGGTCCAGGTCAGTGTAGCTGTGTGCAGTCTGACCTTAATTTCCACTGATTTAAGTTCAGTTATGTTTATTTGAACTGAGTTAATTATAGAGTTGAGTTTCTTATTTGTTTCTTTGTAAATATTATTTGGGTCACAAAATAAATCACTTGCTACACTGGACAGCATCAGTCTCCTGCACTTCTTTGACCGCTTAAGTCGAGTCCTACCACAGGGGGCTGGTGTGAACTGTCACAGCAGTGTGGCAGAGACTCTCAGGCTTTGGCTGGATCTGAAAATTTGTCAGTTGTCTGGAGGAAACATCTGGATGCGATGTGTCAGAATGTAACCAGACCACACAAACAAAGGCTCACCCATTCACAGGTAGCTGTGAGGGCAGAGAGGATGACTAACAGGCAGACTGTGGGTGTAACAGATGCACACGTACAGTGGGGGAAATAATACGAATCTGTGGAGGGAGCTGAAGCCTTGAGTTGCTAAGGAGCAGCCAATAAACCTGAAGGAGTGTTTCTGTTAAGAGGGGTGGACCAAAATCCCCCCTGTGTGCGGTTGTCAGAAAGGGTTTGTTCACCAAGTACTAAGTTATAATCTTCTTGAGGATCAAAAGTCATCAGCACAGAATCCAATTCTTATTTCCCCTACTGCACACACTGGGCAGCCGATGGGAAACATTTAGTATTTAGAAAAAGGTTCTTCAGGAAATCTCTTTCCTGTTTTTAGGCGCTCTTCTATGGCCTCTCTCACTGGCGTTCTCCTTCTTCTACAGTTTGAGGACTATGTGATGGACATCTGTTTTGAAGTCCTGAATAACTCCAACGATGCTCTGCGAGACTCACAGATGGACATTGAGCAGAGATTTGACCCCGTCTACGTCAGCAGGATCATCACTGCAATGGTGAGAAGCATTTCTGGCTTCCGCTGAGAATAATGTTAACGGCTGGAAAACATTTGGTTTCATTTGTGTGAGCACATGATGAACATGATCTGCAGCTCATGAATGCCACAGCAGAGATCCTGAGTCTGATAGGTGAACTCTTGCAGGTGAACTCTAATGATGACAGAGGAGTGCTGACTGGGCGCTGGACTGAGCCGTACTCTGATGGAGTTGCACCGTACCGGTGGACCGGCAGCGCACCGATCCTCCGTCAGTGGAGCAAAGCTGGGGTCAGAGCAGTGAAATATGGCCAGTGCTGGGTGTTTGCTGCTGTTGCATGTACAGGTAACACAGACTTCCCTGCATTCAAGGATAGCTGAATCATTCCTTTAAAAGCATCCCTTCTGTAGCAGTTGTCATTCACAACATCAGATGTAGAAACAAATCATTTGTCTCAGTTGGAGCGTGTGATCTTTTCACAGTGCTGCGCTGTCTGGGAATCCCAACACGCCTCATCACCAACTTCTCTTCAGCTCATGATGTCGATGGAAACCTCTCTATAGACTTCCTGTTGGATGAAAACCTGCAACCACTGGAGAGCAGAGGAGGGAGAGACAGCAGCTGGTAGGATCACAGGAACGCCTACGATCAGAAAAAATACGCAAATATGGCATTATCTAACGGGAGGTGATACGTTTTCCGTCCTCACGGTTTTAGGAATTTCCACTGTTGGGTGGAGTCTTGGATGAGGAGAGATGATCTCCCCAAAGGAAATGATGGCTGGCAGGTTTTAGATCCCACCCCTCAAGAACTCAGCGATGGTACGGTCCTAACGTTTGATGTTTTAGTCCACATGTTTTTCTGGTACTTTTCTGTGTAAACTCATTTCTGTATTTCATCGTTATGAACGGCTGTGAGGATTGTCACCGCTGACTTTCTTTAGAGCTAAAACAAAGATGTTGATAGTTTGACTTCCACTTGAAAAAAATACTTTTCAAAACCTTATTTAGTTCAGAAAAGTCCCACCGTTGTTTCCTGAGTGTCAAAACTTAGTTCCAGGTGGACTTGGGTGGTCATCAAACTGAATAATAATTGTTAAAAGTGTTTTGATGTCACTTAGTGATTCTCTACTGATGCAGGAAATGCTTTTAAATAAATGGACGTTTGTGCTTCAGGGGTTTTCTGCTGTGGTCCGTGCCCTGTGACAGCCGTCAGGGAGGGAAATCTGGGAGTGAAGTACGATGCTCCGTTTGTGTTTGCAGAGGTGAACGCTGACATCATCCACTGGATCGTTCAGAGAAATGGCCAACGGAGAAAAGTATGTGTTGTTTTTGTCAGTTTTTCTATCTTCCAACTCATAAAGCAGTAAACACACACACACTCACACACACACACAC
>NW_005187461.1:12070-24568 GCF_000239375.1 Pundamilia nyererei
AGAGTGGACCAGACCACTGTGGGTAGGAACATCAGCACCAAAAGTGTTTATGGGGACTTCAGAGACGACGTCACTGTGCAATACAAATATCCTGAAGGTTAGTTGGAAAGCAGAACACACGCAGGAGCATATAAATACCGTTTACATGAGTTCATGGCAGTTCTTCATGAAAACTCTCTTCTCCACAGGATCCAAGAAGGAGAGAGAAGTGTACGAGAAGGCGGGGCGTCGGGTGACAGACGTCCTCAGTGACAGCTCAGAACCAGGACGACTGCAGCTGTCCATCAAGCACGCCAAGCCTGTGTTTGGGACAGACTTTGATGTGATTATTGAGGTATGGACTATTCACGCTGCAGCTAAATGAGTGGATGAACTAAACCTGAATTCATGACACAGTCTTTCTGTCAGTAGGTGAAGAATGAAGGAGACCAGGATGCTCACGTTCAGCTGACCATGCTGGCTACAGCTGTTACTTACAGCTCTCTCTATCGGGGGAACTGCCAGAGGCAGACCACCACTGTGATGGTGCCTGCTCACAAAGGTCAGCAGCCTAGATGAGCTCTGACATGTTACAAAGTAACATCTCAGCTGCTCTTGTAATTCTGTAAGAGCTGGATGCTGTTTGATGCTGTGTGTTTGTGTGTTACCAGCTCAGCAGGAAGTGCTGCGTCTGCGCTACGATGACTATGCCCAGTGTGTCTCAGACGATCATCTGATCAGGGTGAAAGCATTCGTAGAGGCTCCAGGCGAGAACGAGCCCCTCCTGACTGTGACTGACATCCCACTCAGCAGACCTGACGTCTTCATACAGGTGGGAACACCTGTAGGGGTCACCTGGGTTATTATAGTTTTATATTTTCTAACACGTTTTAACTTTTTGTTTGTAAGTCAGAGCTGGTTTGTTTGTCCCAGTTCAGGTTTTTTTGTTTGAAAATCTTTCACTTTAGTTTTTACTAGTTTCAGTGTTGGTTTGAGTCTTTTCAGTTATTATTGTGTGGAGGGGACACGTCAGAGGAAGACTTTGGAAAATCAGTATTCCAGTAAAAACTCTTTGTGAATGCAGTTGACTCGCAGCCTTGTAGACATTCAGTTTCAGACGTTCCAGAACACAGAGCGGTCTCCTCATTCTCCAGGTTCCTGGGAAGGCTTTTGTTCGTGAACAAGTAAAAGCTTCCATCTCCTTCACCAATCCCTTACCAGTTCCACTGAAAGGAGGTGTGTTCACTGTGGAGGGTGCAGGCCTACTCTCTTCCACTAAGATCCATGTTAGGTAAGTAATGGGTCTGCTGTTTAGAACAAAAGTTTAGCCCACAAAGCAAAGCTTGTCGCGTGTATGAAGAATGAGGCAATGGGTCCAACATTGGGAAAATGTGGGATAAATGAGTGCGTGGGTGGGCGTTGTTACATAGAGACTATAAGTATATACTTATAGCAGCCCTCTCAATCCCTTAAAAGTATCAGTATTTTACAATCTGCCTAGCGCAGTAGGGACTCGCTGTGGTCATTTGGATCCCTCAGTGTAATAATACGGTTTTTCTGGGCCAGGACAGAGTTGGTCCAAAGGCCAGTCCTTGAACAGGGATTTTTCCATGTGTGAACCAGTGGCTTGATTCTGATAAACTGCCCTTGTAGGTTATTCCTGATGACTTTAATGTGGCACTGAGGCACAAATACAGCAGTCAGTAAAAAACAAAATAAAGAAGAACACATGCATCTTCTCTTCCAGTGAGGACATTTCTCCAGGACAGACGGTGTCCATTGTGGTGTCCTTCTCACCCATGAGGACTGGGGTGAGGAAGCTGCTGGTGGACTTTGACTCTGACCGACTGAAAGATGTCAAGGGAGTCACCACAGTGGTCGTCCGCAAGAAGTACAGAAATATCTTCGCTGAAATTACCGAATTTTATTAAGCAACCTTTAAATAATCTGAGACGTGTCCTGTGAGCGGATGAGCCATCGAGCAATCCGCATGTATGTGGAATAAAACATGTTCCACATACATCAGCCTGTGAAAGTCCACAAATACATGATGATAAAGCATTAGTTTGAAGCCACTATGTGCCAGGTATGAACATTTCTGACTTTGCATTATCATATTTTGCATTTTGTTTCGGTTTCACTGCGTTAGCGTCTCATTTCTTACCTTTGACTTTTGCAGTTTGGTTTTTCTGCTGAATTTTGGCGCCTGGCCGACAGTTTAAAGGTTTCTAATAAAGGAAATTCTGTTGTTGTTTGTATTTTTTGTTTGTTTCTTTTTCACTGTTTGTAATCACAAAGTTCAAATGAATGCACTTTTATAATATTTGTGTTTCAGCCAATATATAAAAACATATACAGAAGTTTTTTCTACCAGTTACTTTATGTCTGTGAAGGTTCTCAGTCATCCAGGTCATCGTAGTCAAAGGAGCTTGCAAAGAAAAGCGTCTGGACTTCTTTAAGTTGCTTGAAGACGTTTCACCTCTCATCCGAGAAGCTTCTTCAGTTCTAAGGTCAAATGGTGGAGAGTCCCAGATATAAACCTAGTGGGAGTTTCCCCCCACAGAGGGACAAAAGGACCCCTGATGATCCTCTAATCGCCTGAGCCAAGGTGTGAAACTGGGTGTGGGTCCCAATCAGCCAGAGTTTCGGGTGTGTTCATTGTGAAACCTGGCCCCACCTTATCATGTGATTTCCTGAGGTCAGATGGCCCAGGATGTGAGTGGGCGTTAAGGCGTCTGGGAAGGATCTCAAAACTGGATTATAGATGGCAGAGAGTTGGTGTCGTAAGCCCCGCCTCTGTTCAAAGATGGTCGCTCACAGTGGACATAGATGCTTCTTTCACTCCTCTTTCAAACCATCTGTCCTCTCTGTCCAAAATGTGAACATTGGCATCCTCGAAAGAGTGACCTTTGACCTTTAGATGCAGATGGACTGCTGAGTCTTGTCCTGTGGAGGTGGCTCTTCTGTGTTGTGCCATGCGCTTGTGAAGTGGCTGTTTGGTCTCTCCAATGTAGAGGTCTGAGCATTTCGGGAAGCTTATATTTTGGTATTTCCGTTGATCCGTACAATAAATTTGCATATTAGCCTAAACATTTAGGTTTAACATTTAACATTTAGATTTAATATTTAACATTTGATGATGAAAAGTTACAAATATTTTACTAAATGTTGGAAAAAATTAATCGAAAAAATATGTTTTTGTAAGGTTTTGAGCTAAATGTGGAAAAATGTTGCCGTTAATTTCAGCATATTTCACTTTACAAACGGCGCCCCATAGACTGCGGGGTTTTGGAAACAAATTCAAATGTGCAGCTCTGCTATCACTTCCAACATAAATGAAGACAGAAACGAAACAGCAGTGACGTTTGAAGGGTTACTGAAGTTGGGCTAGCTGGTATATAATGATGTGCTACGTGACCGCTAGCGACACAGCTATGTTAGCATAATATAAACAAGCAAACTTTTTTCCCACTCAATAAAAGTTAACGTGAGTGTTCTCGGTGGTCAGGAACAAATGTAATCGCATGGCAGGATGCTGTAAAAGGACCAAACTTCAGCCAGGAGAACAACTGAGATAATCCATCCACAATACGAGGTTAGTCATTCATATACTGCTGCATGGGCTGGGCTGTAGTTACATCCTAAGGTTTTAAAAACTGAGCTTAAATAAACGATTAGTGGTAATAAAAGCCGAGGGAGGTCAACAGGGATCACTGACTGTTTTAGGAGCTTTTTGAGATCAAATAGAAGAAAATACAAAACATTAAACATGTTAACAACACAAAAGCCATATTAAACGCAGACTACTTTAGACCCGGAAGTAGGATTCATCACGTCATCACTTAACGACCGGATAGTGGCATTGTAAAGCGCTTTGGGTGCCTTGCCTATATAGCGCCTTGAAAAGCGCTATATAAATCCAATCCATTATTCTCAGGTAGGATGGCCTGCTTTGGAAAGTCTGAGGAACTCTCATCTATACAGTTTTATATATAAGGTGATACTTGGGTTGCTGCCTTCTTATATATGTTCCCTGCTTGCAATGAAACATGCTGGTCGGTATTCTCTTCGTCCGCATGGTTACTTGTTGCTTTCTGTTCCATTTGCCCGAACTGAATTTGGTAAAAGAGCTTTTGTTCGTTTAGCACCCTCGGCTTGGAACAAACTGCAGAAAGAATGGAAAATGACTGAATTCATTTCATTAATTGTTTTTAAATCTAAATTACGAATCCTTGAGGACAAGCCCATAACATGCAACTGTTTCAATTATATCAATTTGTTATTTTAACTGATTTTTAAATTTTTTATTAGAATTTTATTGAATTTTAATTAATTAATTCATTATTTTTTTCATTTATGTTTGCATGTGTGTTGTTGCTGCCTGTGTTTAATTGAGTAATTTCTGTAACTGTGAGACACTTGCTGCTGCTCTTGGCCAGGTCTCCCTTGAAAAAGAGGTTTTTAATCTCAGTGGGATCTTCCTGGTTAAATAAAGGTTGATAAAATAAATAAATAAATAAACTTGAAATGGGAGAGAATACGATTATAATAATATGGGAAAGAAAACTGAAACCGTATAGGTAATAGATAGAGGGTGACTGTGTAACCTGTCTCACGTGGAGTCATTCCGTGAGACGCTTATTAACCAGAATCACCAGCAGAGGGAAGGCGAGGAAACCGGAACCGATGTTCCGCTAAACAGAAAAACGTTTCCGTGCTCAGTCTTTACATGATTTGAGCAAAACAAATAAAATGAAACTGCATGTAGAGCTATATTAACCAGATTTTGTTGACGCGCTATTATAAGTCAGGATGGCCGAGCGGTCTAAGGCGCTGCGTTCAGGTCGCAGTCTCCCCTGGAGGCGTGGGTTCGAATCCCACTTCTGACATCACGTTTTTGTTTGATTGTTACTTCTAAAAATGTTTTACATGTTTAAAACTGTTTCCACACGCTCAAAATCAATGTTCACTACACCACAAACACTATAATACATAATATTCAAATAGATGGCATGTCTCCCAGGGAGGGTAAGAATTTCAATAATATCATCAGTGAGAAACATATTTCTGGCTTTAATGTTTTTTTCTTTGCTTCTTGTTTTGGTCTATTTATGCAGTAATTCTTTAATAGTTGCAAAGAATTAAAATTATTTCTTTTTAATATCTCCATATTTTTCAGTGTATTCCGACTGTTTAATCTTTCAAGCTACGGTCTTTATGAACAGCACAGCAAATAATAAAGAAAGCGACAGAAGAAAAAGCAAACAAAGTATGCTGCAATTTTCAAAAGTCACAAAAATCCTCCTTAACTGACAGATTGGGTTAGTGGATTTTTTGAGTTAAACATTGAAACATTCACAGCATCCATCCATATGTGTTATTGATTAAACTAAGGAATGTAGCGTTGTGTCATCCCTTCTTATCAGTCCACAGGGGAAGAACAAACATGTGCGAGCTCCACGCCTAGAGGGCACCACCGGCTTGTGTTGTTTTTTCCTCCCTCCTCCTGGAGTTCAAACACATTAGTGACTGAAGCGCCGCAGGTGAGCAGCCTGCAGGAGCATATGGGAGGTGCCAGGGGAGCAAAAGAGAGCAACCCAAAGCAGATGGGGAGAAGATGACGACGCACTCAATATGTGTGTGGGTGTGTCAGAGGGAAAAGGAGAAGGCAATGTGTAGAGAGACTCACACCGCCTCCACCATTACACACCTGTCAGAGCAGGTGGAGACACTGACAGCTGATACCTGAACCTGGAGGTCTGGCTGGAGGGCTCCTCTTTAACTCAGTGGAGGGTTTTTGTTTCTTTTTTATTTATTTTTTCATTTTTGAAGGCATCGGGTTTTGAATGATTCTGTTTTGTCATATTTTTTATTTTTCTTGACTATTTGAAGATTGAGATTTGCTGGTGCCTCCAGTCAACGTAGGGATTCGATTTTTCATCAAAACCTTTTATTGAGAACACTTAAGGACTCTATTATTGTGGCACCTGCGTCTGTGAGAGCTCAGTCATGGCAGACTTCCCGTCCAAAGTTACCACAGAGACCAGCGTCCCTAACTCCCAGAACTCCCACGGTGGGAACAGCATCCGAGGGCTGCCTGGAAGCATATCCTCCAGGGTGGACTTTTCATTTATCCGAAGCATCCCAGCTATGCTGATGATCGCTGAAATTGTATGTAACCAACTAAATGATTACTCTTCTGTCTGTCCTGCGCTCTGCTCTGTTTAGTGGGAGGGATGCCTACTCTACTTATTTTATGTTCTGAAACCTCTTGCACTATAAACCAGCAGGGCATCGGTCCATCTTAGCCATTGTGACTTTTGACGGACAGAAACATAAAAATATTCAGTGTTCGAACACAATTTTCACACTGAAGATACAAAAGTAAGTTCCTAAAACAGCCTGTAACTGTAGTTTTTAATAAACAACAACAGCTAATTTAACATTTTGAGGGGGTTGTTTTCAATTCAACTTTATTTACATAGCGCCAAATCACAACAACAGTCGCCTCAAGGTGCTTTATATTGTAAGGTCGACCCTACAATAATACATAGAGAGAAAAACCCAACAATCATGTGACCCCCTATGAGCAGCACTTTGGCGACAGTGGGAAGGAAAAACTCCCTTTTATTTTTTTATTTTTTTTTTTTCTTTCAAATGACATCAGAAACAGCAGTATGCGACATTACGTGATGGCAGAGCTTCAGTTCATCCTTTGTCATTTTTTTTTTTTTTTTTTTTTTTTTAAATAAATAGGACAGGGGAAATGAATGAGAGAAAGAGGGGGAGAGAGAGAAAGAAAAACTCCCTTTTAACAGGAAGAAACCTCCAGCAGAACCAGGCTCAGGGAGGGGCGGGGCCATCTGCTGCGATTGGTTGAGGTGAGAGAAGGATTTAATGATAAATGATGGTGTGATTTGAATGGCCAATTTAAAATGCTTTGGGGTTGTTCAGCATGGAAAAGCTAATCAAGGTGACTCAACCTCTAGAGATGGACACGCCCCTTATTGCTGAAAAGACTTTAAGTGAATTTTAAAACTGCCTTCGATGCTTTATTTTTAAAAGCACTGAAGATTGTTTTTACTTTGAATGTTTGGAGGTTTTTTGAAGAGTGTTGCATTATGAACATGTTGTATGTTACCTCTGGTGGGAGGTGCTGGAAAGGTCCTTTAAATATGATGCTTATTTTCACCTCCCCTTTTATTGTTGTCAATCTCTTTGCTTTACACAAATTATATTTTTAAAAGAATCATTAATTATCTTATACTGAAGCTCGGTGAAGCTCCCGTGTGCCTGAGTGGACTATTTCAAGGATACAAGCCTTTAATGACACAATACAAGAGTAGAAAAAGAAACTTGTCAGCGTCGGTTTATGTTCAGCACAGAGCAGCAACCAAACTAACTAGAACTCAAACATCTGTGAGGGAGACTTTTGCTTTCAGAGGTGGAGGAGACCAAAGCAGAATGTTAGACCTCAAACACAACTCCTTACAAGCTTGAGTGCTCCCCTTACAGTATCTGCTTTATAATTTGATAGTATGACGGTGCTGTTGGTTTATGACAGAACTGCGTTTGCTGAGTTGCCAAAAAAAGTCATAAAAACTTAATAAACAAACACAAGAAGCCCTGAGCTGCAGCTGTTTACCCCACATCGCCTGATGTACAGTGAGGCAATATGCGC
Organism: Pundamilia nyererei; assembly: GCF_000239375.1. Taxonomy (NCBI): domain Eukaryota; kingdom Metazoa; phylum Chordata; class Actinopteri; order Cichliformes; family Cichlidae; genus Pundamilia; species Pundamilia nyererei. The sequence continues at coordinate 19,731 of NW_005187461.1, forward strand.
GTCTTATCAACCTTTGGACAGCCTGACCCATTTAAACACCGAAGACCATAAATTCCACTGCAGCAAGAAGTGTAATGGTCCTTATGGTGGGCTGAACGCAGCTCAATGCAGCTGCAAAAGACTGAACTCCTGTTCACGTGTTTCTCACCTGGGAAGAAACATTGTTAGCATGGATTAACACCCGTGCCTGTCATTGGCAATTTAAACGTTAAAAAGACTAAATGAAGTGATTTGTCTGAGTTAATGATTAAAGCAAAACGTTATTACTTTTCCGTGCTGAGTTTTGCCCGACCTGCTACTACAACACCATGAAATGTCAGCAAAAACTGCACCTAATAAAGCCCGGACAGGTGACACGTTTCACAGTCTGAACATTAACAGGGACGCCGCCGTGCACTGTTGTTCCTGCAGTTTTAGTGCAATGCTGGGGAGATCAGTGGAGTGAGACAGGAGGAGCCAAAGACCTCCGCCACCTCTCAGACGTTAGTCAGCCATGTTTCCTTTGCCTAAAGCCAGTACATACCTGAGGGGGGGGGGAGATTGGACCGAGGCTGAGAGCTGCTGTCGTATCACTGTTCACCTGGTACTTCACACAATGAGGTTTATCTGGAGAAAAAACGATTTACATAAGCAGACACCTCATTGATTTCATTTTCCAGGCTCTGTGCCACTTTCTGATAGTGAAGCTTTCCGACTGTGCACCGCACAGTAAAGCAGCATGCAGTCATTTTTATTGTTTATAGATAACCAGGAAGGTTTATGGAGCATAAACGGAAACTTGTTGACACACATTCAAATTCTGTGTCATCTGATTAATGGTGCAGACACACACGTCTTTATCTATGACACCAGCAGTCATAGATAAACGGAAAGAGCTCATCACAGGTTTAACTCACATGACTGATATATAACATAAAGATATTATATTATAATATAAAGTTATCCTGGAGTACCTACACTGTATTCCTTCACTGCTGCAAACTTTTGCTGTACCTGGCGTACTCTGTGTATCAGTCCACATCCGGTCTTCCTTCACTCATCAACCGGTCACAGCAGATGGCCCCGCCCCTCCCTGAGCCTGGTTCTGTCGGAGGTTTCTTCCTGTTAAAAGGGAGTTTTTCCTTCCCACTGTCGCCAAAGTGCTGCTCATAGGGGCTCATATGATTGTTGGGTTTTTCCTCTGTATGTATTATTGTAGGTCGACCTTACAATATAAAGCGCCTTGAGGCGACTGCTGTTGTGATTTGGCGCTGTATAAATAAAGTTGAATTGAAAACAACCCCCTCAAAATGTTAAATTAGCTGTTGTTTGACGAGCATTTATTAAAACTGAAACACAGCCTTTCTTCCCAGACGCTGTTTCCACAATGAAAAAACAGAAGTAGTAATGTGAGAGTAAAGTTTGCTGCGGCTGAAACATTGTGACATCATTGTTTGATATCCATAATGTTTAGCACCACCTTGTTGATTTTCCATCTCCACATCAACAACATCAACATAAAAAAAACAACAAGTTAGTCTCAGCAATATTTTTGCACACATTTTTAAAAACAAACCTTTTTTCATATCTCCATGACTGCATCTTTTCACCTGTCCTTACTCTGAAATTAGCAGAACACGATTAGTCTCCTGTTTCAGGTCTCCAGGTCCTGATGCAGTATTAATATACAACATGCCCTGCACACTCCATTATCCTGCTGCTGTGCTAGAGCACACAGTTTAACTTGAGCGATGTTTGAACTTTGGCCATTAAACGATATATTTAGAACACTTTATGGTGCAGAGTTGTCCACTTCATCCAGCTCGACACTGTTTTGCTTTTTTGTTTTAAATCAAAGGTGAATGCCCTCCGTTTCATTCAAGTTCCTCGCTCCTTTTGGTAAACACAGTTTACACAGCAGTGTCACAGCAAACTCCCTGGTCGAACATGTGCATCACAGCTGGACTTTACTGTTTTACTCAGGAAGTTCAAATGATTTCCTCTTCCTTCGGTTCAGAAGAGAAAAGCTCGTTATGATGCAGCTGCTTTGCAAAGGTCTACTTTGGAGAGCGTGCTGTGTATGCATGTGTGTAAAAAGTGAAACCTGACCTGTGCATACATAATGGACTGTCATGTCCTTTCTCATGAGACTGAAGCAGGAAGACGCCTCGTGTGTTTTGTACAGTACCTGCAAGAGTCGGTCAGACTGACTTTTAAGATCCCCGTGAAAACAGTCTGCCCACCTCAGTGTCACAGACAGTCTGTGGTGCTTATCTGGGCATCAGTGACCTCGTCAAGTGCAGTAAACTCAGGTTACGAGATTATTCTAAAATCTGAGATCTGCTGACGAATATCTGCTGAGCATCGCAAAGCATTTAACAGCTGTGTTTTCCTCAGAAGTTGATGGTTGAAGAAAGATTACAACAGCCATGTGTACTGTAAATGTTGGTATATATGAATTCTAAGATTTTACTCAAAAATGAACTCATACATAATGGATACAGTTGCTGGAGGTGATTACGTCGTTCTTGCATGCTCCATCTAACACAATAACTACTGCTTACCTGTGACTCAGCAGATTTAGAGCCGGTTATCTACCAATCAGAAGGTCGGTAGTTGCCCCATGTGAATGTTAGCCAAGGTATAGAAATGTCTGTTTAACTGGATGGATTCATCGTAAAAAGTACTTTGAGTGCTCAGAGTAGAACAGCACTCCATGAGCACCAGTCACCATTTGTTTGTTTGTTAATGTAATAACTGTTTACATAATTTTATTTTTCGTGCCCCCAAACTGATGCACCTGTTGTTTCCTCCCTCTCACCTATTTAGGTTTTTGGGCTGCTCCACTGGGCGCTGATAGCAGGCACCTCTAAAGTGGGAGGAGCGTATGGCTGGGTATTGTTTGTCGCCATCACCCTGTGGATCCTCACCACCGTCCTCTTCTTCGTCATCCTGTTTGGTGTCACACAAACACTGCCTGCTGTCCCATGGCCCCTGACGGTATGTGAGAGACGGAGGGCAAAGACGAATAAAGTCAAAGAACGTACACAGAGATGCTCCTTGGCAACATTTTATAAACCACCTGTGACTTCGGGCATCATTTCAGTGCATTTAACTACTTAAAAGTTGTTACATTAGAAAAACCAGGAAACAAAGAATTAATTGTACCGCAGTTACAGTATAATGTGTGTCTCCAGCACAACACACCCTGCACACCTCAAAGTGCAGCATACTTATGATCGTGGCTCAAGAGTTGGGAGTTCGCCTTGTAACCGGAAGGTTGCCGGTTCGAGCCCCGGCTCGGACAGTCTCGTCGTTGTGTCCTTGGGCAAGACACTTCACCTACTGCCTACTGGTGTTGGCCAGAGGGGCCGATGGTGCTATATGGCAGCCTCGCTTCTGCCCCCGGGCAGCTGTGGCTACACCTGTAGCTGCCTCCACCAGTGTGTGGATGGGTGGATGACTGGGTGTGTAAAGTGCTTTGGGGTCCTTAGGGACTAGTAAAAGCGCTATACAGATACAGGCCGTTTACCATTTATGTAAAATAGGAAAATTGTTTGATTTATGATTAGTAAATCACTTAAAATTACATTATTTGAATTAATTACAGTGTAATGATTCCTTTGTTTCCTGTAAAACCGCGACTCATTACATCCTCAGTCTACTGTTAATAACTTGAAATATTTGTATGTGACTATAATGACATAATTTTAAATAAAATATGTTGAAGTTCAGTCTAATTACAGGCAATTACACCCTTAGTCACGGGTTGTATTAGAAACAGTTACCGGTTCCTTGATTTTGCAGTTTGGATGTTTGGTCCTCAGTTCTGAGAGACGGTGCATGAACGTCAGCGATACTAATGTGTACTCTCACAGAGCAACAAAAAGGCTGATGAAGTGGTGACGATGACAAGGCTGCAGAAACAGCTCAAAGACAGAAAGAGAAAAAGACGAGGATGCGAGGCCACAGAGGGGCACAGTGTGGCAGGAAGACGGCGAGTCGTTGTGCATTGATGTAATGTGCGTTTTCTCCATTTGTTTCAGGTGATGGTGTATTTTAGCGCAGCCACAGTCCTCTATCTCACTGCTTTCATCACCAACGCAGCTTATGTGACTCCCTTCCAATGGTTCTATGGACATTTGGCAGCTGCTGCAGTAAGTCACCACTCACACTATCTCACAAACTAGCCCAATGTCCAGGGAACACAGACCAGCCTTTTATAACGCACTCGGTGTATTTGATTAGGTGTGCCGCTCGCTAGTGCTGTTAGTGCTGGGAACGACCTTTTGTCTTCAGAAGAGCTTAATTTCTTCATGGCACAGATTCAACACGATGCTGGAAATACCGAGTTTTTCGTCCACGCTTTCACAGCATCACAGTTTCTACAGATTCGTTGGCTACACATCCATGATGAAGGTTTTCCTCATCACCAAATCGGAAGGCTTCTCTATTTAATGGAGATGTTGTGACTGTGGAGTACAGTGAACTCACTCTCGTTTCAAGAGGACAGTTTGAGGAACAGATCAGTAGTGTCTGAAATAATTAAACCAGCCTGTCTGACACCAACAATCAAAGGCTGTCTTGGCGAGGCCTACACGCCTAAACGCACTGAGTTCTTGCCATGTGATCGACTGTTTAGATATTTGCAATAATGAGCAGCTGAATAGGTGTGCCTTATAAAGTGGCAGGTGACTATGACTTACATTGGCAGAAACATCTCCTGTATCAGTGTGTTTTACAGTTCCTCCTGCAGGTCAAAGTCTGTCCTGGTTTACAGCTTTAGCAGAAGCATTGATCACATGATTTCACACACACACACACACACACACACACACACACACACACACACACACACA
>NW_005187461.1:24588-66824 GCF_000239375.1 Pundamilia nyererei
ACACACACACACACACACACACACACACACACACACACACACACACACACACACACACACACACTCTTATCAGAAACTGCCTCTGAGCCACTCCTGTCTAGATTATAGAGGTAAGGTCCCACTAGTACATTGTTTAACCTGCTAAATCACACAGCTGGGCTTGGTATAGATATAAATTCAGAAATATAAACATGACTGTGATTTATGATGGCTGATAAGAATTTCAGACTTTTGCTCAGCTTCCTGGAGTCCCTTCGGCGGTATAACCGCATCTCTTCTCATTTTCTTTCGCTGCAGTTCTTTGGTGCTGTGGTGACCTTTGTGTACGCAGCCAGTGCTTTCTTCTCCTACTTGGACTGGAAGGGGGACGGAGGAAACGCCGCCACCAACACAGTGCCGACTTAGGGCTGCGCGGCCAGCGGTGCTGCTCCCAGGAACAAAGCTCACAAAACTCAGATCCTGACTGAGGCAAACCCTGATAATAACCACGAGATGAAATCTGTTCCAGGTGGTTTATTGTTTTAGCCATCCCAGTAATACAGTAAATATACTGTATTACTACTACTACGAAATGTAATAATCCTAGATTGCATTAAAAATACACTTGAATCATTATGTACATAAAGTTATAAATTTCAGTAATAATTGAACAAAATCTGAAAATGTGAGCAGCATTAAAAGAAAAATAAGCACAGGCTGCATGTGCTAACTACAGTGGAGGGTTATTTGGTTAGTCTGAGATCACCAGTGGAAAAAGCTGTTAGCTAAGGGAGGACCGCAGATCTCGACCTCCAGCTTTGGGCAGTTCTCTGCTGCATTCTGCATCTATCAACAAGAAGAGGAGGATGAAACCGCTGAAAGTTGGCTTCACAGTTTGGGTTTACTGGGCCTAACAGAGCCTTTCAGCAATAAAACCACCCATAATGCACCTGTAAGAAAATAATCACGATGCCGACACACTGACACTGGATATTTCTGCATGATTCAAATATCGATCCACAGGCGTGGAACACTGTTTTTGTGTGATTTAAGTGAAAGTCTGCTCCTCTCCTGCTGTACTGTACGTGCCTTTATGAACCACGCGAGTCTTTTTGTACCAAGAGTTTGGACGTTGGTGAAATCCTGCGCTGAGTGCTAGAGCTCACCTACACACTTCAAATAAACGACTGAGGTTTTTCTTTTGTGCTTATTTGAAAATATCGTTTTGTGTTTGTTTGTTTTTCACAGACAATCGTAACAACAACAGCATTTCACCGGAGAAATAAATATACTTGGAAAATGAAACATTTCTAAACACGTAAAAAACAATTTGTACCAAAAACTAACTGCAGACACACACAATCATTTTACATTAAACGTCACTTTGACAAGTTCGAAACTTAAAGACTGTTAATATAATTTATACGTCCATGAAACATATATTAGTTCTACTTTACTACTTTCTGAAAAACGAAGCATGTTTGTTTCACAGCACAGGGACAGAAATACTCGACTTCCTGTTTCAAACAGGCCGTTCCAGTAAAAGCTAAACAGAATCACTGCACACGAGTGAAAGCATGAAAATGTGAATTACAGTTGAAGAAATATTAACTTTTCAAGGAGTCACATGCAGTCGAGTGATTGTTAACAGAAAGTGGGCAAAACCTTCAAACTTTCATGGCAAACAGACACAGAGGCTCTTCCACTGACCCCTCTACATAAAACGCAGAGAAACAAATATAAATTATCCGTTACAGACGGAAGATTTACGTTAAAAGACTCTGAATCGAACACTTTCATTAAGGCCCTGGAACAATTTTCCAGAGATTCACTGAGATTCATTAAAGTCAGCATGCTTGGAGCCTCCAAGGTTCAGAGATGTGACCACCAGTCCCTGACTCAGGTCTGGACACCGGCCCTCCTTTTCCTAGAAACACACAAATACATCCAGCATTAATGTACAGTACCACACACACACACACACACACACACACGAGGTCGCACACACACACACACACACACACACACACACACACACACACACACAGGGTTCAAAACTTCATAACAAAGAGCCACGTGTCACAGCTGCCCTGTTATTTAAATGGGGCCACTTTTATAGTTATTCTCCAGCTCACAGAAAACTCACAGCTCTATATTGCAGAAACATCTCCTTGAAAGCCATGAAGTCAGTGAACGTAAGCAACATGTCAAAGATGTCACCTGACACTTCCTCCTTGTGCTGCCTGCAGAGGAAGGAGATAAACTCGTCACTTTTTCAGTGTACTTGTGTGCCACCTTGTGGTCTATTGCAAAATAACATTTCTTACGAGCAACACAACATAACTGACACATGGGCTGCTTTCAGTTCAGGTTCCACTTCTGTCACATCTTACATGAGTAACTCTTTAAAGGTGTCCATGCTGAAGCCGGGAATTCTCTCCATCAGCTGCTGCTCCAGGTATTTTTCCAGCAGGTCAACCTAAATAACAGCCAAGATTCTGCTTTAAGTCAACGTATTTGTAAAAACTGAACATCTCTGTATGAGTGTGAGAGTGAAATCTGCCCACACTTACATATTCATTAAAGATGGGCGTGTAGCTGAGCTTGTTCTCATCAGAGTCATCAAACTCACGGTAATGTTTCTCCATGAAAATCTGCTGAATCTGCTGGAAGTCGTCCTCTGAAAGAGAAGCAGTGGACATGTAGAAAGCGCGTGTTCATCACTAACTGGTGGCACTGTCAGTGCACCTACCCATGATGATGTCCTCTATGCAGCCAATAACTCCATCGAAGGCCGTGTCTGCAGCCGAGGAACTGAAGGGAGAGAAGTGAGAGAAATCAGCACAAACTCCACGAGTTCCTGCTCTGTGGTGGATTTTACACAGCAAGAGAAAATCCCAAATGACTCTGAACTTTTGCACCCGTTAAACATGTTTGCTGTACAATCACTCCACCCTGGAAAAAGAGAGAAATCGCTAAAAAGCCCAAAATTACCCTGATATTCATGCATCAAATCTGACTTAAAACAGGACGCCAGCTTCCTGCAGACGGTTAGAAAGCGTTTCACAACAACCCACCTGGAAATAGCAAAGTGCTCCTCGTCCGTATCGAACACGTTTACCATGTTGTCTCCACTACTCCGGATTTCTGAGAAGATAAAGCGAGCACACAGGTGAGCACTGCCCTTCTGCTAACACCTGTAAGATAAAACAGACAGGTAGCCAGCGCTAACGTTCACAACAAACGCAACATCAGCTCTGAAGTGTTTCCGTTACTCGCTCTCATCAGAGTCCCCGCGCGAGCAACGTCAGTTAGCCGAGGCGGCTAATCAAAGACGCACGCGGCGTTAAGTTGCCGCCATTTCTCATAAGTGAAAAAGTTCATTTACAGAAGTGTCGTGACGTGTTTAACTCACCCGGCTCCCTGATGTCCATGTCGGCTAAACTGCTCACTAGCGTACGTAATCCTGTTACCAAGGAAACGAGTGAACTTTGTGCGCCTTCGTGCTCCGTCGGGTAAAACAAAAACTACCGTATATCGGTTCCCACATTCGAAACAAGACCACATTTATCTGGAAGGGAAACAGCTGGTACTACTACTAATATTATACATCAAAATGTTCACGAATGTTGCAGATTACACTTGTTTGTTCACCAAATCATTCGCCATGAGGACGATTCACGTTTCTTCCATCAGGCCCGTTACTTTTAAACCGTCACCTACAGACGATCATTAGCCTGTTTTAGCGGAACCAGGTGATTGTTGGAGCTTAAAGATGCAAAAAGGAAATACGTATAACTCAGATGCTGCCTGACGTCCATCAGAAGCGCTGAAAATCGGAGATCATATACTTCTTTTGTTCGTGCCACAAGAGAAGAGTGAATGAGACGGTGGATCGACCATAACTTTTATTTTAAAGTATCAGTTAAAGTTTTATTATTGATATTATTGCAAATTTAAAATAGAAATCTAAAAGGTCGTATTAATATCGGTAATATTATGTAAAAGTAATTAAAATCATCTTCAGCTGCAACACTAAGGTGAGGTATTAACGAATCTGTAATTATCCTGTAGCATAACGTATTATATTTAAAGTACTTCATGTACATTTTTATGCCAAATCCGACTTCGTAGGTTATTATCATACCAAGCAGGATTAGGACTTTCCAAAAGGAGTTATTAAATACAAAATAATGTTTAAACTGTTTTGCTGTGTCACTTTTCCCCTGACACATCTGTCCTGAGTGCATCGGGCTTCATGTGAGCCTGAGACAGTGCCCAGTGTTTTCTGCACTGTAATTCTTTGTGATAAATTACCAACACACCAAGAGACAAAAACATAGCAATAGATCCCTGACTAATATCCAGAGGAGATCAGCTGTTACTTAAAGAGTTGCTGTGTGTGTTTAAAAATGTCCACATTTCACAGGCCAGTGGGTAAAATGATCAGTGAGTGTATCAATAGTTTGGTTTTGTAGCAGGAGTCACACAAAAGAACCACATGAACATACATTTATTACAAATGTCACAATCCAGGAAACAATTCTTCAATAAATCACATCTTTGGGAACTCGGGGAGATTTTCCTTTACAGATGTTTTAAATACATTCTCACACACGCACACGCGCACGCACACACGCGCACGCACACACACGCGCACACACACACACGCACACACACACACACCTCCATGGATAAGGTGCTCCAGGAAACTACAACATAGCAAACAACGACCATACCGGTCTTTTGTCATACCGAGAGATTCTGCTGTTGTCATAAACCGTTCTAGTATCGTGTGAATGATTTTACTGATTTTGTTCATGCAGCATGAAGCATCAACTCCTTCAGAAACTATAAGAACAGGATAAATGTAAAATTGCTGTCATTTGAAATGCCATTGGGCGTTTTAAAATTGTACAATACAATTTTACTGAATTATGATTTAACGTACGATTAATTTTGTCACCTGTTTCCAAAATACAAACATAATTCAGTCAACCCAGAGATGCTTCAAGTAGAGGATGGACAGAAAGACAAACACAAGGCAAAAGACGAGAAGAGGGAAGATGAAGAAAAGGGAGCAGGAGTTGTACAGAACCCGCGTTCTTACTCAGCCTGAGCACTTCTGACAAACTGCTTTTAACACAAGATCACCAGCAGCGCTGTGACGTGCAGCACGTGAACGATCAATCCACATTTCCTCCTGCAATTCACCGCTCAGCTCGTGAGCCAACATCAGCGTTCAGCCTCATTTTAAGTGACCAACTAAAAACTCTTTTTGTGGACTGAAAAGTGTCAGGTTTGTCATCACAAACCAAAAATCAAACAGCCTCTCAGACAAGCTCGACCCCTGTTCCCCAACTGTTGGCACTAATCAAGTTTTACAGTGTGTGGTGGTGCGAGTACACACTTCCCTTACACTGGTTCTTTAAAATGTGCATTTATAACCGGGAGGAAGAAACCTAATTGCGATCACTTGTATGTGACTTTAATGTAAATTTTAATCCCCACATTCTGTGGTTGCTTTATAAACGAGTAAAGCACAAAAAGGAGGGTCAAATCAATCAGTTCTTATTCAGACAGAAACACGTTATTTCTGCCATTTACTTTCTTTTGTGATTTGCTTTGTAAACTTAATCAGAAAATTGAACTCAAGCGATTAAAGTCAATTAGACAGAGTAGAATCTGAGATTTTAGCCAACAATAGAATGAAAAACCTCCTACTGGGTGATCGATCAGTACAGACGGGAAAGCTGCCCAGGGTTTGAGTGTTGGAGAAAATGAAAATGCTACAGTGAGAACACAATCACTCACGCATCTGTAAGCAAAAAAAGAAAGTAAGACACATTTCAAGTTTGTACCTTCGGTTTAATACTGTACTACAGGCTGCGTTTTCCTCTGTGACCAAGCCCCGTCACGTCTGCAGACGTGTGCATGACGGCGATGGGGTTAAATAGTAGCAGCCTCAGGACTGAAAGCACAAGTGGGGTCCTCGTGATGGAAAGGTTCTTTGTTTTTAAATAGCTTTACACGGGCCTGGAGATAAGAACTCGGTTCTGTCTGTAGCCGAGTTACACGGTCTCTGCGCTTTTATTTGGAAAAAAAAAAAGTAGAAAGTTTTCTTGGCCCAGCTTCTGCAGCGAGTTGTCAGAAGGATATAAAAGAGGAGATGTAGATAGACGAGGAAAAGCTCCTGGGGGTTCCAGCTGTCGGTTTTTTGCCCCTCCTCTCATCTCCTTTCTTTCATCTATCCACCCCTCCATTGCCACCATCTCGTCTGACCAGAATTCAGCGTTCTGCCATCATCGCCACACTGTGGCAACGTCCTCGCAGCCCTGTGGGGTAAGAGGGGATTAGAGGAGGAGGAGGAAGCTAAAGGGCTTGTGTGCCTCCGTTTACTGGAGCGAGCGCAGGAAGTGTGTCAGGAGACGTGTGCAATGAGTCTGACGCGGGTCTGGATGTCGTGGCGGCAGAGGGGGCACGTCTCTAACTGTAAGGCACACTCCATACACATACCACTGGGGAAAAGAGACGGGACAAAGTCAGATTGTTCCTGTTTAAGGAACAAAAATGAACTTGAGTTTCACAGACGTTTTATTGACAGCAGAAGAACACATACCCATGTCCACAGGGCCGCAGCTCTGTGTCGGCCATGACGTCACAACACAGCGTGCAGCAGTTGTCTCGGATGCTAACCTGCCTCATTAAGGCCAGACGCCGGTGTCTAGGAAACACACAAATACACACGTGACCTTTCTATACACATGCAGGTGCACCGTCTGCTGGGGTTTGTTCTGTCTAAGGAAAAAGAAGACTGGACACACACACGGACAGTTTTCATGCAATCGTTCCTTCGCTTCACGCCGTCTCCCTTTCCCACAGCGTTCAAAATCGATGTGTGGAGGGAGTGACTGATCAGAGTCATTACACTCATTTAGAGCCATGCATTTCAAGTTCAAAATAATCCCCAATTACCTTACGGTGCTCTGAAACAAGCTTAACCCCTTTTTTAATTAAAAAAATGTTAATTGTTGCATTTTTTGCAAATGTAAAAATAAATCAGTAAATAAAATAAAATCCAGATGTGGAATATGCAACTCAAACGGTTACATTTAGGTTTCTTTTTAAAGGTCACATTTTATGTACATTTTTAGGACGAACAAGCTAACGTTGAGCTGCTGAAGCTCAGCTGACAGATTTTCTGTGGGACAGCTGCTTAATGCGTCATGCTGCACACGGTGGTGTGGACAGACGCTTGGTTTTTAGATGCAGCCATTTCTATTGCATCAGTCTTTCCTTCATTTAGCCCGACTGTGTTTCAAAGAAAAGACAAAAACAGAGGAAATGAAAAGCTGTCCATCCTTTTCATTTGTCAGTCAGTGACAGGACACTATAACAAACACCTACGTCGAGTCTTTTCTTTGTCCACGTTATTTTGCTATTTTTGTTGATGATGTTTTAGAGACGCGATGATCCAACTGTGGCAACGTTCAAGGTCCCGTTGTTGCAACAGATCACTGCAAAGTTGAGTCAACAACATCCTGACACAGAGGAACATCAGAGCTTTGTACTAAGCAGCTGTAGCCCGTCTCCATCCTGTCTTATTAAATCAGATATGACATCAGGGTTTTGTTTTTGCTCCACTTTCAGAGTATGGTTGCGCGGTTACACTGAGCCAAGACCGAGCATCTGCCCAGAGCAAAGTTTGACGTGTAGGAGACAAATGCACTGAAGATTTTAATGTTACCGTTGAAATAAAAGTGCTGGTTTGATGCAGCCGACAGACTCTAATGAGAGGTTTAAAGAATGATGAGTGAATGAATTCGTTGTATAAAGCGCTTTGAATGCTCAGAGTAAAAAAGCTATACAAGAACCATTCAGAGGACAGTTTAGTTACAGCAGATTACACACTGCTTTCCCAACCTCTCACAGCATCATCCAACACCACGAAATAAATAAATAAAATATGTCACGGACCTATTTCATGTTTTACCTGGGCAGGATGATCTTTTCACTGGGCAGCAGTGAAGCAAAGTCATTGAAGGTGCTGAACTTGACAGAAGGTGGGTGACGGAAAGGCTTGGCCCCGAAGTTAAACTCACACTGCTGGTACGACATGAAGCTGGCTGCCGCGAAGAAGCCAGACCTGGCACAGAGGGGAAGAAAACACGGGGATAAATGAGAGAAAATGTGGAGACAGAACAAAATAAAGAGAAAAATGAGGAAAGGAGAGGAAGGGAGGAAGTGAAACATGACGAGAGGAGATGACAGACTTTGTGTGGACTCACGTGGCAGATGAGAACACCTGTTTCTCTGGCGGGAGCTGATGTCCGTTCAGGTAAAAGATCATCTGCTTTTTGCTGAGATCCAACAGGAAGCCGATGGCATCTCCTAAAGGGAACGCACACGCAGCAGAATGAAGCTTTGGCGTGCTATTACTGTTATCTGTGTGGGATGTGGGCCAGAGCCTGAATGTTGGCAGTGACAGCGTGGGCGCTAAAAATCACAAAACAGTCACGCCGAAATAACAAAGCTATTTCCAAACACTGACACTCATGTCATTATAACACAGGCTTCTTAAAATGGGAACATTTGAAAATGTCTTTAAAGTCAGCAAAATGATGGCAGCAATGCCTGATTATAACTACATGTATGTCAGTACTGCGTACCCTCCTTCCAGCAGGGGTGAGCATGAGGTTTACTGCGAGCGTTGTACCAGATTAGCTGCCTGCAGCCATCGTACGCACACGAGTATTCATCATCTCCTATTCCATAACCTTCCTGTAACACACACACACACACAGATTAGGTGGTGCAGTCAACCCAAAGGAGAATATCTAATCAGATTCAGAACACTTTGCTAAGGGCAAACTGTAAAAGTGTTCAAGTACATGGTTTAGGAACTTGCTGTCCTTGGTGGCCCATCCGATCTGCATCACCCCCGATGTGATAACCGTCACCTCGTAGTACCAAACGCCCGAATCCACACAGAATGTACAGCGCACGCTCTCAAAGGATGAGGCATCACATCGCGCCTGAAGACAAGAGCAAACAGGAGGAGGTTCAGACTTTTCAGTTACAGTAAAAACTCTGCATCTAATCTGCATTCACACGCAGACTGACCTCGAGTCCAGTCGGGGAGATCTTGAGGTACTCGCTAACATCGTTGCTGTTCAGCATGGCGTTGATATTCGTGAGGTTGACTTTTTCGTAAGTGAACTGACGACCGTCCTTTAGGACTGGATGGAGAAGAGCGGGAGAAAAATGATGGCTTTTCTTTTGTCGGTGACTCAGAGGATTATAATTGGCTCATCTAAGAAACTACACCAGCACAGAACAGGTGAAACATGGGGCTACTCACACAAGTTGTCAAGGCTCCACTGTGCACAAAATCCAACCTGCCTCTTTAGATAGTCAGGATGTTCTGCCCAAGACTCCAGAACAGCCAGACGATCGCTGATCGAAGACTCGGACACAGTCAGCTTGTTCTCGCCTAAGCAAAGGAAACCAGAACATCTGTGAACCTCGCACAATACGTCACAACACTGCTGTGTGTAAAAGAATCCCTGCACGGGAGGATCACAATTAGCTGAGCATCAGCAGCTTCAGTGCTGTTTGTGCACCGCATCGAGCTACAGTCGCCCACGTTTCAGGAGCACTCGGAGCAGAATTGACAACACAAATGGGAGAAAACATGTTCAAGAACAAACAGCATCAATAAAACGTGAGCCATTTGAAATGAAGCAAAACAAATCACATGAAACCCTGTCTCTAAACAGACCTCACAGTTCTTTATGCAGTGACTTCAATTAAATATGTAGGGGGCAGCTCAATGCTGACATTTTAGAGAAACTATAGGAAAAGATTTGTAACTGAGACCATTACGTCCTAGTCGTGAAATACAGAGAAGTGGTGGGTTTTAGTGCTATTATGCTTCATCGCTCAGGTAATGAAACTGCTAAACAAAAGCACTCATCTGAATTCTGTGAAACACTAATCGACAGCAGAAGAGCCGTTTACAGCTCCTCGGCTCATTTATCTGATAACACACGTCTTATTTCACCAGCCTAATCGTGAGTCTTCGTTTCTAAACTGGCTTCATATAGTGAGTGAACCTACTTGTCTGAGAGAACTTCTCCAAAGCGATGAGAGCAAACAGCATGACAGTGGGGTGGGCCTCGGAGCTCTGGAGGAACCACAAATATTACACATTCATTTTCCACATATTTCACCAATTAAACAAACCATTAACTTTCATGTTATAATTCAACCTTAACGCTCCCTTGAGTACTTTATAAAAAGTCGCTGCAGTGACGTGATCGCATTCATGTTCGCAGTGGCACAAATACAACCAGTCCAAAGAAACGCACTTATTCCCACTAAATTTGGCCACTTCAATATTGCATCTGTTGTCTTTGTCAGAAAATGCTGATGTGTTTTGTTGCTGTTGTTAGACCAGCCTGAAATGCGCACTGCAACAGACCCGACTTCTTTATAGCTCTGACAAAACTTGGTGACGCAGTGTCACAGAAAACAGTGCAGCTCTAATAAACAGCGAGAGCGATCCCAGCAGATGTAGCAGAGTGGTGTCCACATCTTTATAGTCCACCGTCTCTGCCGTGCATCATCGGGGATTTGTAACCTGGCCGCTCGACGTGATTGGACCTTACCAGACTTCGTTTTAAGTAACCTGAAGCTTTCTCACTGTTCTTGAAAGTAGAAAGTTACCCTAGGGCTGCTCAATTAATCGAATTGTAATCTCGATTACGATCTGGGCTTTCAACGATCATTAAAAATGACTGAGCCGATTATTAGCCCCTCCCTCGTGCTTTACTCTCGCGCTGCTCCGTGTGGCAAATCGAGCGCACCTCTCTGCGTTTCGAACACGCGTCACAACAATTAAGAGCAGCGGTCTCCAACCTTTTTTGCGCCACGGACCTGTTTATGCCCGACAATATTTTCACGGACCGGCCTTTAAGGTGTCGCGGATAAATACAACAAAATAAAACCAGTACCGGTACCGAAAAAAAGAAGATTTATTCATAACACACGTGAAAAGACCCAGGAAAACAGAGTTAACGATAAAAACGATAACAAAATAACGCTGAAAACCGATAAAACCCTGAAAAACAGACATTTCACACCTGAGCCTCAACTCTCGCGGCCCGGTACCAAACGACTCACGGACCGGTCCGAGGCCCGGGGGTCGGGGACCGCTGATTAAGAGGACCCGAGGGAAGCTCGGAAAGCTCAGCAGAAGTTATTTGGAGAGGAGAGTGACTGCTGCTGGTTGTAAAGAGGTAAAAAAAAAACTTGAGTGGTGTGGAAACATTATGGGTTCAGTCAGACGTGGATCAAGTAGACACAGTGTGTAAACTTTGCTACAGTGTAGCTGCACCACAGAGCAACACTGCAAAGCTCACTAAACAGATGTTTCCATTTTTCATTGATTTCTTGTACTGCAAACATTTGCACTGTTTTATATTATTTTTTAAAGTCATTATTCAACACATTGTTATTGTTAAATAAATATCGTCAAATAATCGAGATGATTATCGTGATTATCATTTTTGCCATAATCGAGCAGCCCTAGGTTACCCGGTGTTATAGAGCTCCGTCTGAAGGATAATAAAAGCTCTCGGACCACAAGGCATCAGCAAATTGTAGGCAATGTGCAACAGTGTCATTCGTGCAGCATACCACACACTAAACAACACCGCGTGTCTGCTCACCAGGCTCTCTAGAAGGTATTCAAGGGTTCCAGGGCTCAACAACCCAATACTGGGCAATCCTACAAAATAAAAGGTGTTGTAAGAAACAGGGCAAACATACCAAACATTTGGTCTTTCTTTAGGTTTATTGAAAACATAAAAATACCAAAAATTAAACACAAATAAACCAGAACTGTGGACTGTACCGGCTAGCTTCTCTGCCAGGCATCCCAGGACCGCAGTGGTGTTTCTGTGTTTAGCGGGGTTTAGAGCGTCTTGTTGTGCAACGGCTGAACTCAGACTCAACATGTCCGAGAGTTTCTGGAGAGCATCCTGAACAGAAAAGGAAAACTTCAGCGAGGATCATTCATTGTTTCTCCACACAACCTAAAGTCAAGCACCACAGAAAGCTGGAACGCTTCTGTTTTAAACATTTAAAAACACTTCCATGATCCTGACAGATGATGCTACAAGGACATAAACCAGGATTATTCCATGCACAGTTGGCGCGGAGCACCCACAATTTCTATTCTAAGATTGTACTGATTGAGTCTTAGGGCCCCGTGATCAGAAGGTCAGGGGTTTGATTCCCCTGAACGGCTACCCTGAGGTACCCCTGAGCAAGGTACCGTCCCTACACACTTCTACCCAGGCGGCCAATGGCAGCCCACTGCTTCACTGAGTGAATGGGTTAAATGCAGGAAGGAATTTCCCCACAGGGATCAATAAAGTATATTATTATTATTACATGATATTGTGTGAAATATAAGTTCCACTGGATTCACTGCATTTCTGTGGGATACTGTGAGGAGCTCACTCTGTTCAGAGTGTAACGGTACGGCCTCTGTCCCCACATCACTGATCATGGAAGCAGGAGGCACATTTTATTTGTTCAAAGAAGTTAAAAAAAAAGGTTGTGGGTGAAGGGGGGGGTCGGAGGGAAAAAACAAAAAAGTTTTAGCTGAATGAGCACTTCTTGTTCTACACAAGATTAATCTATCCTGGACAATAATAACAATAACTGTGATTTCATTTTTATCATTTCTAATTAATAGAAATGATAAGAAATCTACAAAAATAGCTGCACTTCCTTTAATCTGTGTGACTTGAGTGAAAATTGAAACTAATGATTAAAAATGCTGCTTCCAAATATAAACGAGCATCTTTTTAACTGAAACATATGCGCAGAGAAATGTGAGTGAGCGAGCGTCATCAAAATACAGAACAGGGGAAAGAACAAGTCAAAGATTGTTGTTCTGATTAGAGCTGCAGTCACAAACAGAAAGGCCAAGGAACGGCAGATTTAAGATCACATCCATTACTTCCTAGGTTAAAGGTCAGATTGATACCTTGGTGGGTAGAGGACACTCATCCAGGAGAAGTGTGATCACTGCAGGGCCTAGTGGATCATCCAGTGGAATCACTCGTATCAGAGACTGGACAACCTCCAGCCAGCCGTCATCTAAGAGAAAACAAGAAACTTTCAACCGAGATTTTGTATCACTTTTGTTATTTTACACTGTCGGTTTTTGGTAATCTGCCTCCTTGAGAATCAAAAGATTCGTCATTGTCATTAAGCAGTCACACAACATAATTCTGTATGATAGTTCTCAGCTTAAAACACAGAAAGACTTCAAATAAATAAATACACACAACAGGGAAACGAATAAAGAGGCAGCATTGTAGCCGCACGTTTTAAAGTGCAGGAGTCCAGTGCATGGCCCGAGGTGCCTGCATGCGTGCGTCTGTTGGTTCTTGGTCCTATACCGTCCTCCAGAAAGAACAGGCACAAAGTTTATCACCAGGTGGGCGGAGTCTACAGCTAGCTTTCCTTCTGGACATGGCCAGCATACACTGGATCCAGATCTGGGAGAGACCGTCCCATAAAGCCCTATGTTTTTCTCACTAGTTTCATGCAGCTGCCATACTCTTACACTAAGACACAAGATGCTTTTCTATTGTGGTTCTGCAACAATTCGCCAGCAGCCTTGAAGGAAGCCCAGTTAGTTTAACCTCTTAAGCACCCAAATAAGGGTGCAAAAGGGAGGAGATTGCGGAGATCATAAAGCCGCTGGGGGCTTAACAGGTTAAGCTTTCTGGGGAAGAAAAGAGCCTTTGCTGGTCCTTCTCTACCAGGCGAGATGTAAATTAAGGCACAGGCCAGGTCAGCCGTGACATGAATGCCCTAGATCTTACGGTTCTTTACCTGCTCTACCTCACGGTAGTGAGCATGTTGTGTGTTCCAAAATACATAATTAAAATCTAAGGTGCAATTATTAAATGGTCCCACAAGATTTTGCCTCATTTTCTGATGTATTCAGCTAGAACAGAGTTGCACACAGATGCTGTTTGGATACTGGCATTATATGGTTGACACTCGTGTTCTGTCTGTAGGGCAAACCAGCAGTCATTGAGCCCACACTAGCAAAAGTAGCAGCACACTTCTTGGTCTCTTTTCTGAGACTTGTTTATTCATTTGTACAAGGTGTATTTAATCTGGCTCAAATTCCATGATTTGCCCATTTCATCTGAATGATCTCCAGTGAGATGTTTCTGAAAGGAGCAAGTATCTGTGGACTGATGAAGCTGGTTGGAAAATTAAAACTAAGAAAAAGAATAAAACAGTCAACACTGTGTGAAATCAATGTCTGGGTTGTTTTTCGCATAAACTCTTAAATAATAAATACTAAGTGCAAAATATAAATTCCTTTCTCTTCTCCATCATTTCCTTTCACAGCTGCTGTTAAAGCCTCATCCAAGCAAAGCTTCCTCTGCTGTTTCTCTCACAAGGAAAGAAGATGTTTGAGTATAAATCCGTGCTCACCAACATAACCCTCGGTTGTGAGTATAATACGCAGCCTACTAAAGCATGCATTTCCTGCCCATTAGGTGACTCAGTGAGAAATCCTTTCTGTAATATCACTCATGAAAGCCAACTATCTTATGAATAATTTACATTGCTTGCACGTGTCAAACAGAAAGTGACTGGCTAGCTGACTGATTTGCTTCTTGGCTGGACTCAGGGTTCAGGACTGCAAGCTAATACCCAGCTTGGCTGCTGTCAAGCCACACAACACCGAGCCTTGTGAGCGTCAAACACCATATGTGCATGACACCAGGCTTGTGCAAGAATTCACAAGGTACCGCATACACATCCAAACACTGCACGCCTCAAGCAAATGTGAGGGCTTCAACCATATGCACACGAAACCACAAGCACAACAAAAAGAATTCAACAGAAACATCAAACTAGCACAAAATGATTCCATAAATAAAACTCACTAGATTGGGGTAAAAGTGTGAACTCTAATACATTATGTATGTGGGATAAATCACGACTGTGTCCCTTCCCCAAATGATGAACTGCTCCCCTCAGGCTGGGCAAGCTGGAGTACATATGCTGAGGAAGCAACCTTAGCTCGGGACTGCTGCAGTCTCCTCTGCTCACATTCAGTCCACTCAAACCTGATCGTGCAGGTTTTGCGTATTTTGGTCAAAACTGTGCTTACTGTTAACAAGAGATTGCACAACCCAGACCAGTTTTGAACACTACAAATTGCACAATTGAAGCGTGCATGCACACTTATCTGAATAAGGGAGATGATACATCAATTCAAGACAAACAAACGGGGACTGAAAAATGACTAGAAGAAGCTCATACACGGAGCAGATCTCATCCAAGTGCTAATGCATGGTGTCATCCAACTTTAAACTTAGCAGTGCTACCATACAGGTGTGCTTTCATTATAACCTGAAAATAATTGGATCCACTTGGAAATCCTTTGTGGTTAAGGTGAGATTAGATGGAAAATAGAGGCACAACATAAATGTGACAAACTGTTAGCTGCACTTCCTGACTACTAGCATAATCTCACCAAGACTTTGTACTGGGGAGCAGGTTTAAGACCAGGTAATGTCTGATCCAGTGGCACCTTGCATTCGTTTCTCACGAGCACCTCTGTTGGGCAACTCTTAGACGAGGCGAGAGCTGCAGCGCATGTGGGAAAGCTTTAGAAGGATAAAGCCATTGTCACACATACGGGGTCTTTTCTGACAGATAAAGCAAACTCTGCTGCTGAATCGCCACGAAATGGTAACCAGTCAGTATGATGTCCAGAAGTGCGCATTTTAGAATACCACAGGTAAATTTGGAGCAAGCAAGTTTTCAAATAGTCCAGATATATCAAAGCAGAAAAACATCTACTGAGTTCAATGCACTGTAATGATACTTCCTTAGCACTTCTCATAAACAACTCAGACATTGAGCCTGAGGGGGGAAGGGAAAGCATATGCACACAGGACTGTTAATTCCTGGAACTCCTCTCTAGTCACTAATAAAGATAAACCCTCTCGATATTAGAGAAATGGGTTCATTTGACAAACCAAGAAATGTTTTTGTCACCTTATCATATCGTGTTTTCATCACAGAGCAAGTGTTCCTTCTTTCACACATCTGATAACCTTTGAACCAACAATAAAAGCTCTTATGTCACACAGAGCCACACTTCTTCACATTTTTAAAGAACACCGACTTGCCAGAGCGGTGTTTGTTTGCTGTGTGGCTTCATGTTTTGTGTTGAGCATGTGAACGTGTTTCAGAGAAGTTTCCTTACCCGTCTCTGCCATCTCATGCAGCGTGATCATGGAGTAAGGAGGCTCTTGATCACTGAAAAACAAGGCAGGGTTTTTTGTTTTACATCTTTTTCACTTTACCCAAAAATAACAAACTTGCGCGTGCACAATTAACACAAATGTAGTGATGCTCACTAAAAGCACTCAACCAGCCAAAGTGTTTGTGACCCTGTGATCACAGCATCTGGAATAATATCAACAAATGACTCATGTCTTTGTGCGTTTCTGTGATCACAGTAATGGATATGGACAACAGTGTTATCCTGTGGAGAGGCTGAAGCGAGTGTATAGTTACGATGTATCTGGTTCAGTGGATGTAACTGATGATAACGCTTCTGTTACCATTACTTATTGTAGCTGATCCCAAAAAAATCAAACCCACTATCACTATAGCCAGCCACAGACTCGGCTTAATTCTCAGATTTCCTACCATTAGTTAGTAATACTGCAAGTGAGATGTCCTTCATTAATTTGTCATATTGTTTGCACACGGCTGGAATAATGTTTTAAACACAGCCATTTTCAAACTGAGATTATGCAATAGTATTTTAAGTCTACTTTATTTTGCCAATACATCGATTTTAAGACAAACAGTGAACCTCTAAAACACTGTTAGTCTGATTTTTTGCAGCTTATTGTTGATTCATACATGTACTGTTATCCTGAAGAGGTATAGTTGTGTGGCAACACGCTGTTAAAACAGATGTCAGTGATGTTAAATGAAAAATCTGGAAATAAAAAAAAAAGGGGGCAACTGAACAAGTGGCTGAAGCCAACATCAAACCACCGAGAGGCTGTGATGGAAAATCTGTTCTGTTGCTTTAGGTACAAACTGAGATGTCTGCACAGAAGGCTTTTAAACACGATGAAAGAAGAGTTAATAAAGACACCGTGGCTGTTATTTGGTGTATACTAAGAGACAGTTGCACAGATCTGGGACAACAGTCCCAGTGGACAGTAAAATCTCTCTTTTCTGATTATCTACAATCACAAGGAAATCAGTTTTCCTTGGGAGCATCTCTTCTTATTGCATGAACTTCAGAAACATGACTCACTGTACTACACCTCAAAATGCAAGTTGGTTCTTCAACGACAACAAATACGTGGAGGAGGTGGCACGGGCTTATGGGTTCTACTTATTCAAAGCCACAGGTTCTACAAATTAATGCTTGGAACTGCAGCTCAGAGCTCTTAATCACCTTTGTTTTAAGCAGGCTTTTGTGTGAAAGTATTGATTTTTTTCATGAATAAGCTGCAGCTGCATGCTTTATTATTAATCTTTTCTTTATAAAAGATCCCAATTTCCTGAAAAAAAGAATAACTCCCCAGTTTATTGTTATAATACCACAAGAATAACACTGAACCCTAATTGACACCTAATTGTTAACCCACTGTTAACATTACAGGTTGACGTTATTTAAAAAAAAACCAAAAAAAAACCCCAACAAGAATTAGGACAGACAGAATTTAAGAGCTGTAGACCAAGAACACCCTAAGTTTCATTTTGTTGAGCTTATTGAATAGTTGTTGGCATTTTCCAACTTACTTGTCTACAAGTGTCCTGATGACAGCCAGCGTGTCCAGCACCAGGCCATCTACATTCTGCTTTTTCCGTCTCGGCTCATGAGGCCCTCGACCTCGACGAGGTGGCCTGACCGGGTCCCTGGGCCGACTGCTCCGAGCCTCTGCGGCGTCAGCACCCACACCTGCACTGTGATCCACCCGCCTAGCTTGTCCTCGGGTTGCTCTCGATGAACCATGATGTTGGTCCTCTAAGTCACTATCTTCTCGACATACACAGCTATTACCCATGGTTCCAGAGTTGGAGACCAAACTGGCAAGTGTTTCCCAGAATGGATGAAGGGACTTTGAGGAAGAGAGGAAGAGCAGAACCTGTACAAGGCTCCTGCAGGCACAGAAAGTAATCCAGGTGGCTACTATCATATCATTTGGAGAGCTTGGTTTTGGGGGGTTCTTGTCCCTGTGGGCTGGGTGGGGCCAGTGCAAAAGACCATACTGTTGCCAAGCAGAGACTTGTGTGGGACTAGTGATAAATGGCTACTAAAATGAACCAGAAAAGGTCTGGTGATGCAGCCAGGAAAGCTCGGAACATCACAGGCAACCAAAGGCTTCAGTCAACCTCTCATCCAGGACTGGATGGATCGCTGTGAAGGCAACACAAACACAAAACAGAAAGCATTTAGCTCAGCTGCTTACTCAATCTGTCAGTGCCGCCAGCAGCAAATATTTAGACTTGCGGAAACGACACACCCCGTACGATAAATGTCAGCAGATTACAGAAGTTAATTATTGAAATTAAACATGACTCCCCTTTCTCTCAAACAAAAGCGCCACTAAACGACGTTCAGTTGTTTCAATCTATAGCTGTGCTGCTCAATTAAAAAGGCACAGTGTATCACACGGAGCAACTAAACGATGACACATTTTAGTATTGTTGACAAACAAGAGCTTTTCAGTTAGCTGACTTGCAAGCTAGCCACCCACAAAGCAAGCAGTTGTCACGTTAAAAAGGAAACTCAAGTTTCCCGAACTTGTTCTTATCATTAAAAGCCACAATGGTTCCATTTTGAACTAAAGACATACTTACGGTGCTATCTTGTAAAACAAACACCATTCAAAGCGCAGTCGAGCCAGACCAAAGTAGTTAACAAACCAGAAGGCTAACAAGGTAGCTGCGTTGTGTATGAGCTAGCCTCCGAGCTGTTAGCTTCGATAGCTGGACCCTCCTCCGATTCTCCCGTCGGACTACACAAGTTAGGTAACGAGAGGAACAACAAGCTGAGCGTGGTACTCGGGTATCAGGACACATTTACACCACCCGTCTATATTCCGCCGTAACACACCTTCGCTGAAGTAAAACAGCAACACGGTCATAGCGTACACATTTTAAACGACGCTACTAAGGAGCGCTAGCTGGTCGCTAAGTTCCGTAGCGCTGCCAGCTAAAAGGTTGGTCATCGTCAGCTGTGGATGCGAAGGCGAGACTGGAGGAGAAGGGAGGATTTTTCTCTCTAATGTTACGTGAACATAGGAGTTCTGCCTGATGGTTTTTCTCTTAATACATGTATGAGAAAATAAGAAATATATGAATTAATTTGTTCATTTTAAAAGGAAATTGATTGCGCAACACAAAGTTCAAAGAATTAAAGAAATGGTATGCTACACCTGAGTTCAGTACAGCAGAGGGGGACTATAAGACTAGTAACCTTTAAATTTGTACACATTTTATTCATTCAGCCTGAAACATTTACTAAAGTGACCCCCCCCCCTTCAAAAAGAAAGAAAGAAAGAAAGATTTCTTTTTTTTACTCTCCGAAACATCAATTAAGGATATTTTATCTATTTAGTAATGCCAGATGGACTACCTATGTGTTTATCATTCATCTGAGGTTCAAAATAATATATACCTATAATATTAACAGGTTAAGACAAATAAATCAAACGCCTAGGAAAACAAAAACATCAACACACATGCTAAACAATGTCATTTAATTTCACATGTGCAGATATTGAATACTGCAGTCGTTACATTTGAGATTTTTTTCAAAAGACATGTCCTGCAAAGCAGTCACACATCCTGCTGCGGTCCAGGGATGTATTAAAGGAGTAGTTCCGATACATCCCGGTCTTCCTCAGCTCTTCGGTGAATCTTTGTGATTTGGGGTGGAAAGTGCACGGAGAGCTTTCAAAGGTTGGAGGGAGGCGACCGTAGTCGGCGGATGTGGTCTTATACATGATGCTTTCGAGCTTTGTTCCCGCTGCAGACATCAGATCTTTTGCTTGTGGAGTAATCACGCAGGTAAAAACTGGGTTTCCGGGACTGGTTGATGTTTTGGCATCTTCTGCCTGCTGCTCTGGAGAAACAGGCATTGTTGATCTTCTATTAAAAAAGGAGGGGGAAACGATTTAGGAGATTATTTACACATTTACATTAGGTATATATGGACTCACTAATGGTCAATGGAGAGTTGCATATAGCGGGTATTAGTTTTACACGGATTTAAGATTATATATATATTTCAGTGATTACAGTTAAATTATTTTCGAGCATAGAGCGGTCCAGCGATCTTTGTGATTCATGTCTATTCATTTCTTTTAACTTCACTATCTAGCGCTAAATTTCGCGCCACTGGGTTTTTTATTGCTTGACTGAAGCGTTTTTGTTTCCAAACTACGATGTGATTCATATAATTACCTTAGATTCGTGAACTCAACAAAATACACCGACTGGTCACGGGTTGAAGACAGAGAAACATGTGGTTGCCATAGCAATGACGACCCAGGCGCTTGACCTCACATAATCTCACGAGACTTTCAAAGAAAGCGCGAGAGGACGGGGCTCCGACTCTTTTGTACTGGAAAAAAAAGACTCTCTGTCATCAGCAGCTGGACATAGTTTAAAGAAATAATTACAGCTACTGACAGATATTGGCCCTGGCAAAAACAAAAAAAACAAAAAAAACGTAATAACTTGCCTATATTTCCGAACTTTGGTTCAAATCTACCTTAAAATATTTAATAGTATCCCCCAGCTCGCTATACTAATAATTAACATTCAAGTATGAGCACTATTTTCCATCAGGTACCTTAAACACAGCACCACCTTATTCCTCTCTTCAAACATCTCCCTGAACTCATACAAGAGTCTCATATGTCAGATGTAATGCTGCTAACTGCCTCCTCTCAGACATGCTCTGGACAGTCTCACAAGCAAACACTAATCAGAGTAAACCAAGTTATATCACAACATAAAGAGGCCTGATTAGAAGACTGAGAAGAAGAAAAATACAGATTAGATGTGAAAAGCAGGTTTTTTTGCTTTGCTGTCAGAGATAAAAATCAGGCAGTCTGGCGGTCAAATAAAGGAAGACATAAAAAACAACAATAACAAGAAACCAAAAGAAACCACAGTGTGTGGCCACTGTTTGATATTGCATGATCTTAAGTGCAAAATAATCATTGGAGAAAGAGTGACGGTATGTGTTGCTCACCAAAATATAGAACATACCACAACCCATGGGGCACTAAATAACCATAGACACACATGCATGCATGCATGTGGTAGAAGACAGAGACATGAAACTCAACTAATCGTCACTTTAAATATGTGGGAGGGCTGTGACAAAGCAAGGACTTGAATGGTGACTGACCATTTTCTGCATACAGTTTTTGGGTCCCAATGATCAGTGAATCAGGTCATTTAGATAATACTCTAAAATAACTCCTGATGGGCTAAACTTGCCTTCAGGTGGCATACAAGGCTGTATACTGTGGAGCATAAATGCCACGTAGCAGTCTAAATGTTGCTCTTGTGTAAGTTCACATATTTGGACCAATGGCTGTACATAAACATACATATATACTGCATATATACAATCTGTGGTTTCGAGAAATTGTATTGGATCTCCTGCTAGTAAAACTCGTCAGATTCGTATTTTTCCACTGCACGTAAAGGCGCCATTCACTGCGTCATCAGCACGTGACAACTGGGTACGTAGAATTACTGCGACTGCTCTTCTCAAACAGCAACGGCGTTGTTCTCGGACGTAAATCTGGGGTCCTGTTGCTCCCCTGCTGTTGAGGCTAGTTGGCAGCCGGCTGTGTCTCGGCGGGAGGATGGACAGTGAAATCCAACGGGATGGGAGAGTCCTGGATCTCACCGATGATGCCTGGAGGGAAGACAGGCTGCCGTACGAAGACGTCACCATTCCTTTGGTAAATGTTAATGCTAAGGTTGACGTCAACAAGGAGCAACGATTACAGGAAGCAGAAATGTTTTTGCAGGATGTTCCCGAGCAGTGCAGTTTATGAGAGGACACTCCATAATATCCAGCTTTTTACTTAATGCCAGTGACTTAGATTAGCGCTTTATTAATCCCTCGGGTGGGTTCCTCCGGGAAGCTCAGTTTCCAGTAGCAGAACACCGAGTTCGAGTATAAAGTAGAGAAGAATGAGAGGATATGAACATAAGCTTAAATATACACGTGGTTTTGGGGGGGATTTTGCTTTGGTATACTTCTCTGTCCTGTTCTCGGTTTACAGAAGATGACATGCGCATGCTTACCTGCTTTCTACTATATACACTCATTAGATACACCTTGCCAGGGTTAAAGCCTTCAGAACTTCTCTGATTTTTCATAGCGAAGATTCAACAAGATGCTGGAGACATTTCTGAGATGTTGAACCATGTTGACATGATAGCATCACGCAGTTGCTGTTGATTTGGCCGTCCACGATCCAGATCTCCTACTTGCACTACATGTGCCGTGAACACATCGTGTACAAGAAACAACAACATTTTTCCAGTCTTCTGTTCTCAAAGTTTCATGAGCCTGTGTGAATTGCGGCTTTAGTTTCCCGTTCTTAGTTGACCGGAGCAGCACCCTGTGTGGTCTTCTGCCGCCGTAGTCCATCTGCTTCATGGTGTGTTGTGCGTTCAAAGCTCTGCGTGCTTGGATTGCCTTCACCTTCCTATCAGCTTGAAACTGTCTGCACATTCTCCTCTGATCTCTAACACCAACAACACATTTTCACCCATTTGTATGTTACCTTAAACACAAGTTACGGTTTTGTGGGAAAATCCCAGCAGATCACCAGTTTCTGATGCTGGTTTGTTGCAGAGTGAGTTGCCTGAGGCTGAGCAGGACAACGGGGGATCGACAGAGTCTGTGAAAGAGCAAGAGATGAAGTGGACAGACCTCGCCCTGCAGAGCCTACATGAGAACACACCGAGCACCGGAAGCTGAAAGACTAACACAGAGTCGAACTGTACAAATAAAATGCACAGACGTGGTGCGCGCTGTGTCGGTTTTGACACACAAATGTGCCGTATCTTCTCGGCGCATTGGCCTTTTACTTGGTGGTGAACCATCCATCACTCTTATTGTAAAACATAAACATTGTTTATACTTTATGAAACTGTGATAAATGTGAGCACATAGTCCTCCTGTTTGTGTGTGCATTTGTTAAAGGAGCCCTGGCTTTGAACAGATCTAGCCTCCTGAGTTTGTAACAAAATCATCTCACCTTTACCCATGCAGTAATACCAGAGTTATCTTGCAGGTAGTCTGGCCACTGGATGTCGCTGTACTATAAAAGCAGCCAAATTATTGGGGGAAAAGGTTTGCTCTTATGCTTAAACATGCTTAAAACACATCGATTCAACTTTCAGTTTTCTGCTACAGTTGTGTGTAACACCAAATCTGTGCTCGTTACATTCACACCAGTATTACTACTTAACCCTAATGACACTGTAGCTAACATACAGTGTGTTATTTTGCTATGCTTTATCATTTTCATCTTCTGCCTGGGTAGTATCTAGCTAGGGCATCTGCATATTTCGTACCGGCTGTCTCTTTCTTCTGCTTTAGACCATTGGCAGCATAATAGCCTGTTAATGTCCAGAAATGGCTCTCTGCTCTGAGCGTCCATCATCACTGTGTCTGTGCTGCTTCTGTCGTCAGCTTGCGAATCTGGTCACGGGGTCCCTTCCCCAGCAGCGCCGATGGGTGTCGGTACGAGCCTCCCAGGCGATCCCAGAGTGTGAAGTATTGTCCGTAATTGTAGTTGAAGTACAGGTGATGATCAACATGGTGAGCAGCGCCGTTAATCAGAAATATCAGCGGGCCTGGAAGGCGGTAGTCTCCATCGTGGATGGAAATGGTCCAGATGTTGACGAAGACAAAGAGGGAGAGGTAAACCACCTGTAGTTTAAAATAACTCATGTCAGCTGAAGCATTTCACAGTTTGAAGACAACGGTGCACTTTCTCAATTTCAGTGTATCAACATCCACTTTGTCCAGTCACTTAGACGTTTACTGCAGTTTAATAGCAATAACTTAATGCAGCCCTGATTTACAGCAGGGTTGTCAAACACCAGGCCTCGGGGGCCGGTGTCCTGCAGGTTGTAGATCTCACCCTGAGTCAACACACCCGAATCACATGATTAGTTTTAATACCAGGCCTCTGGAGAACTTCGAGACATGTTGAGGAGGTAAATTAGCCATTTAAATCAGCTGTTATGGATCAAGGACACGTCTAAAACCTGCAGGATCCTCGAGAACTGGAGTTGCCAACCCCTGGTTTACAGCGTGGTCCTCCTTTGACCTCAGATCGGGCATGTCAGTATTTCCTAGCAACAGCAGATGATATGCACCTTGTGGAGAGGGAAGATGAAAGGGTAGATGTGGTACGGTAAGCTCTGCAGGAAGCCATCGAGTGGGTGGAAGGCATGGCTGGCAAACGGTGTTGGTATCTTGAAGGTATGGTGCTGCTTATGTAAGTGCTGAGGGGGAGAAACACAAATGGTGTCAAGTCTGAGATTTTCTTTTAATGAGAAGATACACAAGACAAACGAAGTCAAAGCTGTGGAGTTAAAATAACTATAAGAGTAAAAGAATATTCTACGTTTCCTTCGGCTGCTCGGTGTTTTACTGTGTGCTAAACCGAGCCTGTAACCTGTTTGGTACAAACAACTGTGAGCATAAAAGTGCTGAAAGCCCAAAAGGTCATGAAATCATTGTTTCATGGGTTCATTGGTACAGGTGGACCCTTTTATTATAGGAAGCCACCCACTGACAAAGGTAACTGACTGCCTGGGGCAAGTGTAGGTTGGCAGTACAGATGCTGAAGCTCACCTTGTAAATGTTCTGATGGTGCATGGCGCGGTGAATCCAGTATATACACATGTCAGTAAAGAACAAGAAACCAGTGATGCTTACGAGCAGTCGTGACCAGCCTGGAGCAGAGACATACATGAGTTTTCATTTTTGCAGACTCTTTGTGGGTTGGTTAGTTTCAGTGAGTTAATCGCACGCAGCCTTAAAGTGGACACGCTCATTCACTTCATACTTGTCCTTAGTGCAGCCACTCGCCTCTCCCTGAAAAAAGCACTTTAAATCTCATCCCTTCACTTTAAGGCAGCTGTCTTTTGATTGGCTGCCTCACAGAAGCACCCGATTGTGCTAAACACAGCTGTGCAGCTGAGATGACCATATGAGGGATATCTACTCACTATACCGTTGTTTACAGCGCTGTCTTTTTCTTTTTTCACTTAAATGACCTCGGACAAGAAAGCCTCATTTCTGCTGTTCAATACTGAAGAAATTTAAACTTCTTAAAATTATGCAAAATTGCAGAATATTTTTCAGGTTATCTGCTATCAAAAGCCAGACCAGGAAAATCTCCCTGATGTTTTTCTGTGTTTTATTCTCAGTTACTTTCACACAAAGGCATCTGCTGTGATGTTCACAATTCTGATGAAGTCTCACATGTATCAGTGCTGATAAATGATCAGAATTATAATATTTCTGACTGTCTGAGGCTAAGTTGAATCGAATCAGGACTTTGAGAACCGGAATCGAATGGATTATAGAAATCAGTGATGATACCCAGCCCTAGTGAGCAGCCTGGGCCCGACAGAGTGGATGTAGCTGTAATAAGAAAAGATGAAAAGAACTATTGATAACTTTTTTGTTAAGTTAAGGCCTGATCCGTCTGAAATTCATAGCCAGCTCTGACACAGTGCCATCAATATTTGAATGCTGAAAAAGCAGCAGTGTGTCCAGAAAACACATTATATGCTGCAATAAATGCCCGAGTGTCCCCTCTAACACTGCCTGTCAGCAGCAGACAGCAGCAAACAGGTCGTCAGAGGAGGCCGAGATGATGATTAAGTTTAACATTTTCTACAATATTGACAAAGCACTTTAAGCACAAGTTTGTTAGTTAATAATTTAGAAATGAATATTGTCTGTATGGACTCCCCCCCCAAAGAAAGTGCACATGTAAAACTGCAGTGTTAAGTGATGCGGTTGAAAAATCTGAGTGCGCCTTACTTTTGTGCCGATGCGCCTAAATTTTTAAAGTTAGGCGTACCGGTGCGCCCATGGCAAGAGGTTAGTCTAGAGCCCTGATATATATGCCTGCATATATTGTGCTATTCTTGTGTATTGTCTGTCTTTTTTACTGTTTGTTTATAATGGAGCACTGTAATGAAAAAGAATTTCCCCCAGGGATCAATAAAGTATTCTGATTTGAGCCTTTAGCCATATTTACTATAAGCATTTTAACAGTACATTCATTAAATACAGTAGGCTCACTTTGAGAATCTCATTTTTAGTTTTACATTAACTGGAGCGAACATGAATCGTGTGCTATAATATGTAAATAACCGTTTTCTCACCCAGGGAGTTTTCACTGACGCTGTCATGAAGTTTGCTGTGTCCTCTGACTTCCCAGAAGAAAAGCACCACGGTGGGAAAACTCATCCAGAAGATGGAGACTGTTCCCAGCTGGATCTCCTTTCTTACTTGATGCTGTTAGTGAAGCAAATGCACCAAGTTGGGGTTTAGGACAACCTTGGTTTGGAAATGGTACCAAAGCTGGCTATCCATCCACTGGCCTACCTCAATAAACTGCGGATGCTTCATGAGCACATGGTCAAACACATAGTAGAAATTAAGAGCACCAAAAACCAGGTAAACCAGCAGAGCTCCCACGTTGGTTACCACCCACAGGCTGATAATCTGGCGCACAGCCCAGCTCTCAGGCCATGAGACCGGGTAAATGTAAGGAGTGAAGAAGTAACAGTCAGCTATGTCCAGCACATGATCCATGGCAGCCTGTGAAGACAGTAAATGATGTCCCGTAGTGCTCTTAGCATACATGAGAGAGAGCAAACCAATCACAGCCCGCTTTGCTAAAATTAGGTGGAGTGGAAACGTTATTATGTTTTAGCGAGAATTGAATAGCCTAAGCTCTGTGGTGTGCACGGCACACACTCAGGGCTGCTTCAGCCAGAGCTTTGAAACTGGATCATCTGTGTCACTGCTGCTCTGTCAGAGAGCACATGTACACATTTAAGTGCATGAAATACTGCGAAAGGAGCAACAATAATAAGACAGTGAAATATAAGTTTGTGCTGGTACAAAATCCAACACTGCCCCTGCGAGGCCGATGCATAAAACACTCAGCTGTTCACTTTTAAATCTTTTATTTGAACTTTTTAGTTACGTACCTGCTCCCCGCGTCCCTGCATGACTACAGAAGTTCTCAAGCTTGTTTCTATAGTAATCGAAAAGCTGTTCTGGATCTGTTTGGTTCAACATGAATCATGAGCATTTCTCGCACCTACTCACCCTCTTCACTCAGTGACTGAAAACAAACCGTTGTTTAGTGCACCTACTGCAGCTTCATCTCAGCGGTCAGTTTAAGAAAATCCACCTCAACTTTCCAGGTTTTATCTCATTACTATTTAAAAATTATTGTTAGTGAAGCGTTTATTGCTGAATTCATCATTTGTGCTGCACTGACCTGCTTGAGGACGGGCTCTGTCACCAGATTAGAAAGAACCTTCCTAGAAAGTTGATGAGTGCTCACTCCTCCTCTCACAGTCTGTCCAACAGCAGATCATCTGGAACAGAGAACACGTGGCCCATACGGAAAACTGCTCCGCTGCTAACATGGGTTTACCGTGCAATCGGCCGCCGTCTCCACAAACTGCAAGAGAAGCTCCGGTTTTCTTTCTTTTTTCTTTTTTTTGCGAGGTAGTTGACACCGTGTGCTCAGTGGATCCAAGAAGACACAGACATGCCTGTCCAGGTGGAACAAGATCCCAGCACGCTCAGCAAATAACTCAGAGCTCAGCGGCAGGAGCGCTCCGCAGCTGACACCATTTTCTCACAATATCTGTGCTCATTGAATTAAATATTATATATATATTCTACACAGTTGTGAAAAGTGCATTGTAGCAACTCAGCTGTATTATCTCAGTTTTAATGCAAAATTAAATCCCTTGCAATGGTCAGCATGTCATTTTTGCGTGTGTGTAGTGGATGTACCCTGTCCCATGCTGGGCTTGGAAGGATCAAATATAGCAGCTCAGCTGTCTGCCCTGTACACACACACACACACACACACACACACACACACAGAGTTAAGAGAAGCGAGTCTTGCTGGGAGCATGCCTAACACTTTGTTAGAATATCCCATCAGTGTAAAGTATAGTCTGTCTGTCGGCATTACTGACCTTTGACATAAACACACATCTTGGTGGACAGAACATGCAGACAGTCACTGAGTATGAAATTTAAGACAGCGTAATCACTTCTCAGAATGAGCAGAGCAACACTTGCAAAGAGGCTCTGACCAGGACAGGGGATGTTGTTATGCCACTTCCACACTTTCCTCTCCTATAACTGCTCGTTAACGTGTGTCCATCACATTAAGTCAGGCATTCTAGTTCAAATAGAGCGCGTAAGGCCACCTGTGCCATTTGAAATTGGGTTGTTGGTATCTGCCTTTAAATATTTTAACACCAGTTACTTGCAGCTGAGTTGTTTCATATTATGCATTCTTGTCCACCAGTAGGTACACGTGTAACTGTCTCCCTCTAGCGCTCCCGGACTGAAACAGCACCTTCAGGGAGTAATGGACAGTTCTCACATCCAGGGTCCAAAATGAATCATGTACAAAAACAGGAACTACTGCATATTTATCCAAGCAGTGTATTCATAAAGGATGTATGACAGGTTATTTACATGTAAGGTGGAGCTTTTTTCTTCTCTCTTGCTTTACTTTGTGTCACGTTTGCTGTTAAAATGCTGGCTTTTCATAAAACATGGCTAAAATTTCAAATAATGAAAATGTTCTGCTCCTGGCTCTATATCATGTGGCGGGGGTGGCAGAGCAGGTCAGCCACTAATCAGAAGGTCAGTGGATCCCAGGCTGCCTCCTGACTGCATGCCAAATATCCTTGGGCAAGATACTAACCCCATGTTTGTCTACTGGTGGTGGTCAGAGGGCCCGGTGGCGCCAGTGTCCGGCAGCCTCGCCTCTGTCAGT
Source organism: Pundamilia nyererei (assembly GCF_000239375.1). Taxonomy (NCBI): domain Eukaryota; kingdom Metazoa; phylum Chordata; class Actinopteri; order Cichliformes; family Cichlidae; genus Pundamilia; species Pundamilia nyererei. Next base: position 53,775 of record NW_005187461.1, read on the forward strand.
GCGCCCCAGGGTGGCTGTGGCTACAATGTAGCTGCCATCACCAGTGTGTGAATGTGTGGATGACTGAATAGTGTGAAGCGCTTTGGGGTCCTTAGGGACTAGAAAAGCGCTGTACAAATGCAGGCCATTTACCACATCATGTTTCAGTGAGGGGATGGCCTTATTTTGATGACATGACTATATTGATGGTGTGATCTCAGTCACACAGCTGTGGCTAGGAGAACAAAAATCCCTAAAAGCAGCTGTTCAAAACTTCTGCTTGTAAGAAGCAGCCAATCAAAAGGACGTAGGCCAAACAGAGGCGGAGTTATAACAGCTTGTTTCAGACAGTGGCTGCAACACTGCACTGCGGCACTGACATTTTTCAACCGGAAATAATGCAAACGTGTTTTTCAGTGGCAGTGTTTCATTTAAGGGTTAACAAAACATGTATGACCCAGCATGGCGTAGTCTTGGGGATTGTTGAATGTTGTCATTGGGCTTCTTAAATTTGTAAATCTGAGTTCAAGACATTCCTTTGATCCTGACCACCTCTCCAGCCACTCTGTGCTGGGGGAGGTTTTATTGTAGAAGAAGCTTCTGTTGTAAGCTTCCTGCTTTTATGACCCTTTTGGTCAGCAGGAGGTCACACACACACACACACACACACACATTCTTGCACATGCATATACGTGCTTACACATACACACATATAGTGCCTTGTCTTAGAAGGGGGTTTTACAGAGGGAGGTGCTTGTGCTGTGATGTGTATTGTAAGTTTGTCAATCAATAGCTGTGAGGGAAGCTGCTCTTGGAAGGATTTTGGGCTGGAGACAGGAGCGTGGGCTCCAAGACCTGGTTCTTGACCAAAGCGTCCCTCGTTAGCGAGTGAAAAACCGCTTGAAGATGTTCTGTAATGTCTTGTTTTCTTCATGATGAAACTAGCCGGGCTTGTGGAAACACAGACCCAACAACGTCATTCATCCTCACAATCACACAGTGACCAGTTTAGAATCACCAGTTAAACCAACAAACCTGTGTTTGGACTTTGCTGCTAATCAATGCACCAACATGTAACACTGCATCCCAGACAGAAGCATTAAATTTGGTCCAAGTCCTATAAAGTGTCCTCTGTCCCCAGAGACATTTTGGTCTGATGACTCTAAATGAAAAGTTGTGCAGGCACAGAAGGTTGTGTGAACATAGCTGGGACTCCACTAGAGTCCAAGAAAACAAAAAGAAACGGGGGAAAGCACAGTAGTTCCCCTCTCTGTTTTCACCAATGTTTTTGGACAGTCAGCTCAGGTCATTGAGTTATTTAAAGTGTCTTCTTCTTCTTGATTTGTAGGTCTGTGTTAGCAGACCGGAGTACTCTGCCCCCTCCCCAACCCTGGATGAACGATAGGAAATGGATGGACTGAATCTAATTGCAGTATTATTATATTATGACCGATTTTTCCCTCATAATTGCCATTTTCAGCTGCTTCGCTAAGAGGAGTAGCACTCATCTCTAAAGCTCGTTTCGCTCGTCGCTCCCTGCGGTTTACATCGGCTGACACACTCTTTCTAGAAACTACATGTTAATGGAGAAACACTCCAGTGTCGAGTGCAGTGAATGATGCTGCCTTCACGCTCCCGTCATGGAAAACCTAAGAATTGTAAATACAGATCGTCTTTATAGACAAATAGACATAAAAAACTAAGCAACCAAGTGCGAAACATCCAGGATTACGGAAGCCGAGATTAATTTTGTTCTGTTCTATTGTACTCACACATACCGACAAAGCACTTCTTTTAAAGCTCGCCTATTCTGTTTGATTCTTTATTGTTGCGCACCGATGTTTCCCCACGGATATTTTATGCGTTGTGCGATTTTGGTGTTTAATTTCTTGTAAGACTGCTATTATTAAAAAATAGATATTGTGTAACAACAATTTTCTCTGTCCTCTGTGGGGAGACGCGACGTCTCACGTGCCATATGCACACGGCTCGCTGCTGAATCCGGTATTTCCGATAGCACACGGTACGTGAACGCAGCATATTACAATAGCCTGTTTGCTTCGGTTCGCTCACGAGCGGCCGGGTGCAGCTCGGCACCGACGGCAGACAGACGCCAGCTGGTTTGCACCGTGTGCACAGCGCCAGAAACCCCGTGTTCTCCGCTGCAGTTGTTCAACAACATGATGACTATATTATTTTTATTATAAAAAAAATGAGCAAAACTGAGGAGTCACACGATATATTACATGTGTTATTATTTTTTTAATGAGCGGTTAGATTTGGATTTAGGATATTTAATGTGGATGTTTACTCCCATGAAATGATCGCACTGTCAAAATAATACCGGCATAGAGTGTATTAGTTTCAATTAATCAAGTATGAGGTTAAGTTTGTTATGAAAATACTGAACGGAAATGTTTTCTGTGAAGCAGATGCTGAAAAGTTTTTTTGTAATTTTTAAAATAATAGTGTTGGTGATCATTCGTGCGCCCACCCACCCAACATCCTCTCATATTAGCCCCAAATGGTTAATATGAGAGTCACTTCCATCCATATAAAACTAAGTCCTGATTGGAGACCCGCACTTCATGTAGCCCATTCTACATGAATCAGTGTTGGTGAGCGTTTGTGACCGTGTGTTCACATCTCCGTGTAGCCTGAAGATGTTCTCCTCTGTTTAAATGAATTTCTCCAGGAGTTGACATTCTTATATAATGTTCAGGCAGCAGGCCATAGATCTGGCTATGAGGATCTCTCTGTTCCCGCTGCTGAAAGGTTGGACCATGCCGTGTGCACAAACCTCTTTGTAATCATTAACCACGTGCTTGGCGTGTTTTGCACTCGGCTCTGTTGTTCCCAGGACGCTATAAAACAGCCACTCCTACACCGTCATTCACAACATTCACTCAAGTCCCGAAGACACGAGAGCAACGCCAGCATCACTCTGAACGAGCCATCAACTGAGAAATGGACCCCTGCGAGTGCGCCAAGAGTGAGTATTCCTGCCGCTGTTTAACAAGGCTATTTAATGCGCTGCTTGTTACCAGCGGACCACATGAAACTCAACTGACGTTTTTTATGTGCAGCTGGAACCTGCAACTGCGGAGGATCCTGCACGTGCACAAAGTGCTCATGCAAGAGCTGTAAGAAGAGTAAGTCTAACACCTCACAGCACAGCAAACAGTAATCTGTCGACCTGTTAATGTTACGCTCCTGTTTATCTTCCCAACATGCATAGTGTGAAGATTGTGTCTTATAGTCATGCGCCATTTCTTCAAAATTCCACATTTGATGCCATTAAAAAAACAAAATGCGCAGCGGCTCGAATTGCTTCAGTGAGATTTGTAGTTTTCTTTGTATTCTGTCAGTAATGATGTCTGTCACTGCAGGCTGCTGCGACTGCTGCCCATCCGGCTGCAGCAAATGCGCCTCTGGCTGCGTGTGCAAAGGGAAGACGTGCGACACCAGCTGCTGCCAGTGAGGAGTCTGCAGCATCAGCTCTCTGCTGAAATTATGGAGTCATTTATTTGCCACTAATCATAAATTTACACGTCCACGAAATGGTGACGGATGATTTTGTACTTGTCTTTGGGTGTCTGAAATAAACATGTTTATTGACGCTATGACCTGTCTGGTGTATTAATTCAGCTGATGTCATCTCACTCTGGTCACGCTCTGTGGTACTTTGTCTAATGCTGGAATCTTTATCTTGGAATAAGGACTAAAGTTAAATTGACTCAGGATTGCTACTAAACTGTGTGGCCCACTTAAAAGGCTCTTGCAGGGATGCAAAGAAACTGGTCTCAAATCTAAAGTTGGAAATCCAAATGCATTAGCTGGCGTATTAGCATTTGGAAAACGGAAGTTCAGTAACTTGAACTGAACAAAAGCTGCTATAAAATTAGTCCAGAACTGTTACACGTGGCTGTGAGCCAGCAGACTGAAAATGTCTGCCCCGTTTAACCAGAAATGGAATTTAAACTTATTAGCCCGTTTGCCTAGTTGAATTGGGGGGCAAATACGTAATATCCTTTTTGCAGGCTCTTGATCCTTTGTCTTTCCCCTCACCTCCAATCATGGCCTGTTACGTGCTGGCTCAAAGAGGATCCTCCTCTGCTCTGTTACTGTAGCCCAAGGGTGAACCGGTGTCCTGCAGGATTTAGATGTCCTTGATCCAACACAGCTGACTTAAATGACCCCCTCAACGTGAGGCCTGGTAATGAACTGAACATTTGATTCAGGTGTGTTGACCCAGGGTGAGATCTGAAACCTGCAGGACACCGGCCCTGGAGGTGCTTGCAAAGAGCACTATTGTTGTGAGGTAGTGTTACATACGTTTAATCTGTAATAAAGTTGTATTTCTTGGTTTGGGGTTGTAATAAAATCTATTTATTTTGAGTTTCGCGGAACGATCTGTGAAGGCGGAACAAATATTCGACACTTGGGTTTCTCGCGGGAACAATATCGTCGGTGCACACAGGAACTATTGCGTTGTTTCTATTTTCTGGGCAAGTTTGGCTGTAGCGGTGTTTCTGATCCCGTCCTGGTAGTAAAATACACCCACGCGTGTGAACATGCCGAAGGTGGTTTCCAGGAGCGTCGTGTGCTCGGACACCAGAGACCGGGAGGAGTACGACGACGGAGAGAAGCCCCTCCACGTCTACTACTGCCTGTGCGGCCAGATGGTTCTGGTCCTGGACTGCCAGCTGGAGAAGCTGCCCATGAGACCCCGGGACAAAGCCCGGGTGATCGACGCCGCCAAACACGCTCACAAGTTCTGCAACGTGGAGGAGGACGAAAACACGTACATCAAGAGAGCCGAGGGTATCGAGAGGCAGTACCGCAAGAAGTGCGGCAAATGCGGCCTGCTGCTCTTCTACCAGCACCAGGAGAAGAACAACCCGGCCACCTTCATCGTGGACGGGGCCGTGGTCAAGTTCGGGCAGGGCTTCGGCAACACCAGCGTCTACAGCCAGAAGCAGCCCGAGGCTCCCAAGAAAGTCCGAGTGATGATGACCAAGCGGACCAAAGACATGGGCAAGTTCAGCTCCGTCACCGTCTCCACCATCGACGAGGAGGAGGAGGAGATCGAGGCCAGGGAGGTGGCGGACTCCTATGCCCAGAATGCCAAAGTGATCGAGAAGCAGCTGGAGAGGAAGGGCATGAGCAAGAGGAGGCTGCAGGAGCTGGCTGAGCTGGAGGCCAAGAAGGCCAAGATGAAGGGCACTCTCATTGATAATCAGTTCAAATAGATGGAGTCTGAGGAGGCTCTGCCTGGGACTCGGTGTACAGGACTGATGAGTGTAGCGGTCGTATCATAAGAATGTGATCTGGCCTTTAAATTAGTTTGTCATAATGTTTTGTACATACAGGAAAAGACAAAATAAACATTTTTTGTTGTTGTTGGTATTTTTAAAAAGTGTTTTGTTGTTGTCGTTATCACCAGCAGAGTGCTTTAAACCTCACAGAAGGCTTCGGCTGTTTGAAAGAGTCAGCCCACACGAGGGGGAAAACTTTATTAGCAACAGCTCAATGAACAGAAGCCTGTAGGTAAAGTTGTCACCATCAGTTTTGAGTTGTGTATAATTCAAACCAAATATTTAATTAAAAAATGTAATTTTAAAGCTACAAACACATCAGAACAAACATCGTTAGTTTTTTTTATTGTATTATTTTCTTTCGCTCATTTTTATTTGAGCCAGTGAAACTTTTCAGGTTGGACCTGGCAGCAGGTTAGTAACATGATTAGGCACAAAAAGAGGTCATTCCAGAGAGACTGAAGATAGAGAAGAGGGTTCACTACTCTCAGACTTGTGTGTTCAGAATGGGTGCAACATTTAGGAACAACATTGCCAAGAATCTGGGAAAATCTTTGTAGTCAGTCTAGGTCAAATATGATTATCCAACTTGTTATCAGTGCATAGTTCAAAAGAAAGCATCTGTAAAGCTGTGGGAGTGTCCAACTCCAGGCCTCGAGGGCCGGTGTCCAGCAGCTTTCATATGTGTCCTTGATCCAACACAGCTGATTCCAATGGTTAAATGGCCTCCTCAGCATGTCTTGAAGTTCTCCAGAGGCTGGTAATGAACTAATCATGTGATTCGGGTGTGTTGACCCAGGGTGAGATCTAAAACCTGCAGGACACCGGCCCTCGAGGCCTGGAGTTCCCCATCCCTGGATTAGAGCATTCTTCCAAACTCTTCAGGAGAGTTCCTTAAATATCTGATCCCACAGAGGAAATGATTGTGTTGCAGCAGTAGGATAAAAAAATAAATAACAGAGTTAAGTTAAAGTTCCACAGGCACATGGGGAAGGCCATAAGCTGTCAGATCTTTATTTATAAAACAGGATAAAAAGAAAATAAATACAAGGTTAAGATAAAAGTAAGACTGACACTGGGCAATAAAGACGTGCAGACTGCATTCACAAATACAGAAATATAAATATGGAGCAGGTCTGTGGACCTGTCACAGAAAGGCTCTGCTGTCTGTGTGGAGCGTGTAAAGCAGGGGTGTCCAACTCCAGGCCTCGAGTCCTGCAGGTTTTAGATCGCACCCTGGGTCAACACACCCGAATCACATGATTAGTTCGTTACCAACCTCTGGAGAACTTCAAGACATGCTGAGGAGTCATTTAGCCCTTTAAATCAGCTGTGATGAATCATGGACACATCTAAAACCTCCAGGACACCGGCACTCGAGGCCTGGGGTTGCCTACCCCTGGTGTAAAGTTTGGTGACTTCTGTCTCTTACTGACTGACATGCCTCCAGATTCTGACCAATGATGGTTCGTGTCTTATGAAGCAGCTTGTTAATACACCATGGCTCCACGATTCAGGTGGTAAACTGACAACAAACGAGGCCTTGAACTGTTGAGGAGCCCAAATGCTAAAAAAAGATCCTGTGATTAATGAGAAGATAGAATAACTGGGGCAGTATCCGACCAGCACACCAGACTCAATGTAGGCCACAAAATACAAGACAAATTAGGAGAACAATGAGTCGCCTGGACTGGATCTCAACGTCCCTGACAGAAGAGCCAAAGTATTTGTGGCTTTGGATGCTGATGGTAATGAAAACAAACAGCTTCAAAATAAATTGGAGACACAACTAAAACCAATAACTTGGCTACATTTGCACTTTTCTTCTGTGGTACAAACTGTTGTTACTGAGATCCAACACAGTATGCTTATCATTTTTATGCTTACTGTGATCTTTGTCACTGATCAATGTGAACTGGGTCTTTTTTCATTTGTCCTCACTGGTTGTTTTTCTCTCTCACATGTGAGTTTTTCCAGTCACGAGGTTAACTGATGATCCCTGGGACCAGCGGAAAACTCGGCATAGCTTCCAGATTTCTGTACTTTTGTATGCAAGAGTAATGCAATCCCTGTGCCTCACTTTCTGTGTCTGCTTTTTGTTGTATAATAGGATCATACATATTGTATTATATAACAAAGTAGCTCAAGGCGACTGTGCGCCACATGACCAGATTTCTCCTGATGAAGCCACAGACTGCAGCTTGGAAGCAGGTGTGGATCACCCATCTGATCTTTGTGATTTAACCTGAAGCCAGTGGTTTTGTCTCAAGGCAGCAGCAAAATTGAGATAAATAAAAATCAAATGATGTCAGTAGAGTTTAAATGTATGCCTGTTCCCCACAGACAACAGCTGAATCTTGAGACTATCTAAGACAGGGATAACAATTTAATTTTACACAATGGGTCACATGTAGCCTTTAAGTGAGCTGGACCAGTGACACTTGGCTTTCTGTCACTGTACAAACGTTTAACTGCACATCGAATTCATGAGATATCTTAACTGAGGTTTCAACTGCGTGTCTTGTTATTTTTTATATGATAAAGGACTGCTGCTGCAGCAAATGACTGAAACTTGTCAACATGACTCTATGAGCAAAAGTCTATCTGCCTCTATGCCCACATAGAGGTAGTTCAACTCCATATGAATAGACTGGTTCTTATATAGCACCTTTCTAACTGAGTACTCATAGCACTTTACACAAATTGCCTCATTCACCCATTCATACACTGTTCATGTACTCTTTTTCTATGCTTCTCCTACACAAATTCTATCACATTCATACAAGCAGCTTGGGGTTAGTATCTTGCCCAAGGATATTTTTCACACAGGCTAAAGCAACCTTCCAAATTAGTAGGTGACCTGCTCTACCTCCTGAGCCACAGCCACCCCAAGTAAGCATTACAGTAACAAAACAAGCATTTTAATACTGAAACTTTTGACAAAGAATACTTCTAAAAGCAAGAACAGCTTTTCATACTGTACACGTTTCTGCCTATATTTAGAAGAGTTATCCTACTACTTAGTGTTATAATAATAATAATAATAATAATAATAATAATAATAATGATGATGATGATAATAAATTATGACAGTAGGTGACGATATGCTTCGTTAATATTTGAAACTAGAGAAGAAGAAGAACTTCCGGGAGGGATGCGGGATTGTCCAATCACGATCGACTCCAGAAGTGCCGGTCGGGGCAAATAATGTACTTGCGTGCTGAAGAAACGGAGTAACAGAAGATAACTGTAAATACATTCACGCGTGGAGTATAAACAGGACCGTATTTTCTCCCACCTCACACAACAGGTATGAAGTGTAGTTGCTTCCAGCCGCGTCATCAAAATGAACTTTTTGAGTTAACGCTACACTGAGCATAATAAGAATAATAGCAGCTTAGCATGCTAGCTAACGTTGCACAGTGTAATTCATTCTGACTTGTAGCTACATGTTAGCATGCTAACGAAGCTTAGCCAAAAGGACAGCACTACAATAAAATAAAACGAATTCAAACATGTTTTTATCGTGATTCACATCACGCCACTTCACAGCAGCCGGAATTAAGTTTCATTTGAAACTGTACATTTTTGTTGCTGTTCCTAAAGCGAGTTTATAGCAACTAAGCTAACACCACAGCGCTCCATGCGCGCGCTCCAGGTGTTGCTGTCAACTGTCCGAAAGCTCACAGCTGTATGACCTTATATACATGGGTGTTTATGTTATTCACAGTTTGTATGTTATCGACTAGGCCTAGTCCTAAACGTGTTTTGTTGTTGTTGTTGTTGTTGTTGTTGTTGTGGCAGTTCTCAGCTATATTACGTCTGAAACGTTTACGTGCTCACTTTACGTTTACTTCTGAATTTGTGTAAATCTCCATCCACGCAGTTGAGGAATTGCAGTACATTTTAACCCAGTCCCTTCTTCTAAGGATTGAAAATGAACAACAAATAATACATACAAAACCTTTAGCCGGTGAGGTACAATGTTGATTAGGTTTCTAAAATAACAGCAACATATTTATGCAAAATTGTCCAGGCCAATTATACCTTTCCCCCCCCAAAAGGATGTGAGCATCCTAAAATTATAGCTCCCCAAACCACTGTACACTATTCATCTCACCTCTGATGATGTTACATGTAAATATCTTCATTTGTTTCTCTATAGCAGCATGGATACAGAGGGATTTGGGGAGCTCCTGCAGCAGGCAGAGCAGCTGGCTGCTGAGACCGAAGCAGTGTCTGAACTTCCTCACGTCGAAAGGAACCTTCAGGAGATCCAGCAGGCGGGGGAGAGGCTTCGATCTCGCACCCTGACCCGCACCTCCCAAGATGCTGCAGACGTAAAAGCGTAAGAAATATAAGATAGAACTTTATTATTTTTCCTGAGGGAAATTCTTGTGGTTTCTGTTATTGCACAGTGCTATAAGAGTGGAAACAAAAACACTTAGTAGTCACAGAGTAAACCAGTAAACAACAAAATAAAGCTGAACTATAAAATAACAAGATACAACCAAGAACGGTATGAAATATGAACATCAGTATGTGCAGATAGGCAGAAAATGTCCCACTGTTAATCATAATATTACTGCTACTGGCAAAAATGGTAATAGATAACAAATGAATGGTTATCTATGTGTACAAAGTTGTATAAATAAAGTAATTAGAGCCCAATACCAGTAAAGAAAGGGACGGGCTATTAGGGAACTAAATTGGTGGTAAACAGTCACACAAGGCATCAGGTCTAAATTTTAAAGATCAACATGAAAAAAAGAACCTGGGAAGAGTTCCTTTTTATATATAGTGGTAAGAATCCTACTAATAATAATACACGTTTCACAATAACAGACTTAGTATAACAGACAGATTTAGTATAATCTACTGCAATATATTCTCATGTAAATAAAATGTAAAGTATAAAATCATTTTTCATTTGTTTCCCATTAATCTCTATGATAGACACACTCATTTCTAAACTATATGTTTGGTTTTAAAGATTTAAAGAAGATATTCCTTAATCAATAAGCTTGAGTGATATTTAAAGGATTTAATGTATTAGTTTTAAAACTGCATTGATATTAGATTGAAATCCTCTCTGTGATGTATGTGATGACACCTGATCTGATGCGTAACAGTTCACATCAGTGGTTTCTATAACGGTGGTAAAGCGTTCTGCGACCTCTAGTGGTCACGTGGAGCAACTACAGTTATTTGTCAGTCAGTTCTTCATCACCTTTCTGTTTCACCTCAGGTCCATCCTCCTTGGTTCCAGAGGTTTAGACATCTTCCACATTTCTCAGAGGCTAGAAAGTCTCAGTGCTGCCACCACGTTTGAGCCCCTGGAGCCAGTCAAAGACACGGACATACAGGTAGGGCTGCTCAATTAATCGAATTGTAATCTTGATTACGATCTGGGCTTTCAACGATCATTAAAAATGACTGAGCCGATTATTAGCCCCTCCCTCGTGCTTTACTCTCGCGCTGCTCCGTGTGGCAAATCGAGCGCACCTCTCTGCGTTTCGAACACGCGTCACAACAATTAAGAGCAGCGGTCTCCAACCTTTTTTGCGGCACGGACCGGTTTATGCCCGACAATATTTTCATGGACCGACCTTTAAGGTGTCGCGGATAAACACAACAAAATAAAACTAGTACCGAAAAAAAGAAGATTTATTCATAACACACGTGAAAAGACCCAGGAAAACAGAGTTAACGATAAAAAGGATAACAAGATAACGCTGAAAACTGATAAAAACCCTGAAAAACAGACATTTCACACCTGAGCCTCAACTCTCGCGGCCCGGTACCAAACGACTCACGCACCGGTACCGGTCCGAGGCCCGGGGGTTGGGGACCGCTGATTAAGAGGACCCGAGGGAAGCTCGGAAAGCTCAGCAGAAGTTATTTGGAGAGGAGAGTGACTGCTGCTGGTTGTAAAGAGGTAAAAAAAAAACTTGAGTGGTGTGGAAACATTATGGGTTCAGTCAGACGTGGATCAAGTAGACACAGTGTGTAAACTTTGCTACAGTGTAGCTGCACCACAGAGCAACACTGCAAAGCTCACTAAACAGATGTTTCCATTTTTCATTGATTTCTTGTACTGCAAACATTTGCACTGTTATCAGTATTTGTCAAAAAATAATATAAAATAGTGCAATCTTTAAAGTCATTATTCAACACATTGTTATTGTTAAATAAATATTGTCAAATAATCGAGATCTCAGTTTCAGTGAAAATAGTTGTGATTATCATTTTTGCCATAATCGAGCAGCCCTACATACAGGTACCATAAACTAGCTGCTAGCTAGCTGCTAATGCAGTGTTTTTAACCTAAATGAACTGGTTCACTAGAGGAAGACTCGCTTACTACTGAGAGCACTGAGAGGTATTTTGTGGAGTGAAATAAGAAATATTCCATTGACAGATGGTAAGAAACTAGTACCTAGTCTTTTAATAAGCATGTGCATATTTCACTGCATTTAGAAGTGAGGATTAAATTTGTTTTGTGGCTAAGGTCTGAAAGTAATTAACTGTAGATAATAAGTCTGCATTTTGTCCCCACTGACAAGATAAGCCTGATAAAAACTGAGCAAGTGTGAAGTTTGTTAGTTAAAGGCTGAAAATGTTGAAATTTATAACTGGAGGCTGAACAGAACAAAGATTTAAGAGATAACAGAAATAAGTACACAAAGCCAACGAGTTAATTATTCCAGTGGAAAATTGGGTTTGCTGTGTGACCCACAGGCTCTGTTTTTGTGGACAGTCAAGAAAAATGACTTTCATGGAAAATCTCATTGGTTTCAAGGTCACATCGTGCTGTTTATTCTCTTTAACTTTGAGTTTTGATCATATTTTCTTTCTGCACATTCATTAGACTGTACTTTACTATGTGATGACATGCATCATCAGTCACACTAAACTACATCTGTGGGGTTGCACTGAATTAAAAAAGCTTTCACCCATGTAAAAGCAGTGCATGTCACATAATGTATAGATGTGGCTCTGGAGGTTGTGCTGTGACTGAGTGTGTGTACACGATTGTAGAGCTGAACAGAATTAATAGCATTTGTGATGGATACATGGTTGGCATGTTGTCGCATTTAGTCAGGCGTGAGGAGGTAGTTGTGTTATGTGTGTGAAACTGTCTTGTAGTTTGGCAGGTTTGAGCGTGAAGACGTCTGATGGATTGCCAGAGGCCATGCTGCTCTAGTAGAAGTTGGTTAGATCTGAAGATTATGCAAGTTATGGAGAAACTGTGATGCAGGGAGGTAGAACAAAGTGAGCTTATCGTGCGCTTCTGTCCTTTGTTTTAGGCTGGAGGCTCAAAGCTGCGTTTGCTCCTGTGGTACACGTGAATCTTGAACTGTTTTGACGGTATTGGAGACAGAAGGTTTAAATGTAAAACAAAGGTTCTGTTAGAAGTCTGAAAGTGCAATATCTATCAGACTTTTTGCTCCCTGAGTGCTCTCTCCATCCCTTATTCCCACCCTGCTTAATCCTCCTGTATTGGTTACTTATTTCTCTCCACTGTATCTGTTCTCTCCATCAGGTTTCCACATACATGTGCCACCACTCTATCACCCTCCTTTCTTATCTCTGTGGTTTTTTTTCTTCCACTGTTGCAGTCCAGCCTCTTCTCTGTTTCATTGAAATCTTCTTTATTCTTATTGGTCGGCCAGATGTATCCTGGCCAGGGTGGGTTTCACTCACTGACTGGAAAAGCACTTAGCTTCTGGCAGTGTGAGGGTGAACGCGC
>NW_005187461.1:66844-89753 GCF_000239375.1 Pundamilia nyererei
CACACACACACACACACACACACACACACACACACACACACACACACACACACACACACACACACGAGCACTCTGCCTCCCTGCGATTGCTCTTCTGGGTCTAGAAGATGACATTGCATTACGTTTTATTTCAGGAGAAATTTTCCACTGCTGTTTCAGACACAAACAGCTGCTCAGTTTAAACAGCCACATTACAGGAATTGGTCAGATAAATGGAAAGTCAGCTGAGATAGTAGTGTTGTATTGGCATTTACCTAATGGGCCCTGCGCTGAGCATATTCAGTATAAATAATTATGATCAAAAATGGAAAATTAATGGAGTGCACTGTACAGTTTTTCATATGATACTGATGCTGCTGTGAGTATCTGCTGATGCCAAGTAGTTATCTGATACCAGTGTTAAACTAATAAGCTGTATTCCTCCTCTGGAGCTCTGCTGCTGAGGCATTGTGAGGTAAACCCAGAACAGCAGAGAATTGAAAAGATCAGCTCTGTAGATCAGCTTGTTGAGTCAGGATTGGACTCCACATGTCAGATTGTTGGATGCATAGACTGCACACAGTAGTCTTTCATATATATGTGTAATCTATAAGCACAATATAGGATGATTTCTGGACAGCCAGGCTAACTGCATAATGGAGCTTAAACAAAGTCTTCACCATCTCCATTAAGCCTCTGTTTAGTGGCGCAGTGAGCCTTTGCCAAAAATAGTTGTTTACTTTGGTCTTAAATCGTAACGTTGTGATGCTCTACTCTACCGTCCCCCAAACTAAAGGTAAATCTAGTCTTTAGCAGCATCAAAAAGATTTATGTTTTAGCCTTTTTAGTTGCTTTACAGCAGTTTAAGCTAATCTAGCCAGACCAAGGTGAGTAGTCATTTAGAAAGCTGTCTGCTCCCCCATGGGAAATTCTCTTTTAATGAAGATCATAACGTCACATACACACAGTTTGAATTTAATTGCAAATTGTGACTAATTGTGAACCTCATTTAACTGGGCGTGTTTGGCTCCATGACAGTGTGCCAAAAAATGAAGCAGAATTTCAGCCAGAATAAGAAAACAACGAAGAAATGTAGTTTAAATTTGAACCATTGAAAAGAGAAACTGAGCTCAGCTTTTTTTTCCCTCCATTTAACTGATGGCAGTCTCAGCCACTTTATATCATCAAGTATACACAAAGGAGCAGAGAGGTTATTTGATCATGATGACGATGATAATGAAGAAGGCATCACCAAGAAGCTGTTTGATGCACTTTGTTGAACAGCTGAAAGCAAACAGCCTTTCCAGAGTATTCTTAACACACAGACTCTACATTTGACCTGCAATTTACGCTCAAATGCACTGATGTAGTCGCTCAAATCTTAGTTACTTTGGAAAGAAAGGTGGAAATAATGTCTACTGAAAAGAAATAAATGGTTTATTCTATAATTACACAGCTGGAGTTACACAAATGGAAGCATCCCCGAAATCAGTGCACATTTTTGTTATTTTTTAATTAGCTTTGATTAATTAGGAGTGAAGTTTAGCTTTAGTTTACTGTTACTAAAACTTTGATCTTGTTGTTTCCTTTCCTGTCACGATACACTTTATATTAGACTTTTTCTTTGTCACAGTCTCACAGCAGACTATTTGCAGAAGTTATTGTTCGTACAGATGCATTCCTGTAACCACACAAAGGATGTAGCCTGTCTATATTTAACTAACACCCCAGATATTATCGCTGCACATGGACAGAGTCTCCGTTTTTACAATCACATATTGTTGTGTTTCATCTGCAGTCTGTCAATGAGTTTATTCATCAGCCAACTTTTCATCATCAGTTTAACTTTCAATTTAAATCTACGCTTTACATTTTCCTCGTTACCGTTGCTGACTCACACATGCATGTGCACCCATGGCAACCCTGAAATCAAAGAATGTATCCAAATGTAACCGAGGACCTCTAACGTGTGCCTCGTGCATCATCCATCTGTGCATCCTCGCTCCTCAACCAACCCGACCTCAGTGCGTCAGATTGTGTTTAATTTGGTTTAAGGGGTGCGAGGCAGTAGAGGCTGCAGTTCTCCAGGATAGACGGGACACAAAGGAAATGGAAAATGTGCTGTGTTTTTATGAGTGTGTGTGTGTAAATGTGTGTGTTTGCGCATGAGTGAGCTGGTACATGCCTCTGCGGCTCACACACGCGTGCATGTAGAGGGCAGTGGTGTGTGAATGATGCGCCTGTATATATGCTGAAGCGCTCCTATAGGTTGTGGACGTCGGAGCTGCTAGCAGGAATTAGCATGTTTTTAGATTGCACATACTATGGACAACTTCATATTTAGTAAGATTATGTGGTTGGTTAGATGAGGCTGAGTCTGTTCCAAACGTGAATATATTTACATCTCATGTTTAGGGTCTTTATCAGAGTGCAGTCTGCTTACATGTTTTTGTTTCCTGTGTTCCCATCAGTGCTTACAAAGGATTAACAGGAAAGGATTCAAAATCAAAGCAAAGCAGAGAAAGAGAAGAGATCACATGAAAAGAGCAGAAAAATGAAACTGTAGAAGTGAAAGGCAGAGAGCAGAGCGGGTAGAAAAATGGCGACCGGCTTCAATATTTTTCCGTCTCCCTGTCCTTGTCTCACTTTTCACTGTTCCATCTTTCTCTGCCAATGCTCTCTTTCTCCTTTTTCGTACATCGCACTCTTTCTACGTGCTTCTCTGCTTTCATTTTTTCCCTTTCTCTCTCTTAAATTGCATATTTTCACATTTTTCTGCTTTTTATCCTTCTCCCATTTACATCCTTTCTCTTCCTCTCCTGTTCTTCTGCCCTCCCCAGCCCTTAAACACACACATATCCCTCAGCAGTGATGGCATGCGTTCAGCGGACGCAGTTGGCTAAGCCCAGAGCATCTGCTGAGATACACGAACGCTCCTGACATAGCTTCACACGATGTGTGTGTCTCTCGTGCACAAGCCTCGTGTGCTGAGATTGCATGCCTGTGTGTGAGGCGCTATCGATCGCTGCTGTATACGGTGTCTGAACCGTGTATTTATGAATGAATGTGTAGCATAGATTTGTCTGCACGTGGTTGCGTGCATCCCTGTCTGCTTGCCTGCACACATGAATCCAGTCGTGTGTGTGTGTGAGAGAGAGACTATGTGCACAAAACTTCAGGAAGTGCATGGATTAACATGCCTGAAGCTGTTTGTGTGTGCACGTGTGCACTATAATAGACAGACTGCATATAGGAATACCCCCCACGCACCCACCAACCCATCCCCTTTCTCCCCATGTGCCTCCCAAACCCTTCATTAACTAAACATGACCCTTAAGAGCATGATTAGCCTCATTTCGAGACAGGATGTCGGAAGCCATCAACCGAGGGGGAAAAAATCCATTACTATAATTGCATTGAGCTGAAGGAGGGAGGAGAGAAGGAGGGAAGAAAAGAAGGATGCATAGATGGATAAAAAAAGAAGAAAATGAGTGGGACTGAGGGAGGGCCGTCAGAGATGCTAGGACGAAGTGAGAGATGGAGAGAGAGACAGAGGATGGAGAATGGCTGTTTGGGGGGGTGTCAGCTGATGGCAGGAACTGATATTCTATATGAATCCATAGTTCTTTCTCGCGGGTTCCCCCTGTGTCTGAACGCTCAGTTGGTACAGCCCTCCGACAATAAAACAACCTCCAGCGAGTCTTGATGTGGCACTTTCACTCGATTCTCCGGCTCACGCACCAGAGTCACTGGCCTGCTTTGAACGGGGAAAAGGCTGCGAGCGGACCGCCATGCCGGCTCGACGGGGCACAGGGAACACGCCCCAGCATGGCGGCCGCTGCTGCTGCCCTGGCACAGTGACACGGTGGGATGGAGAGGCGAAGGGGCGATGCAAATGTCCTGGGCTGTCAGAGCCCACGTACTTAGGCTCAGACAAAGAACTGAAAACCAGTTTTTTACTTTTCCTTGTCTCATCCTGCCCTCTCGTCTGTCTGCCAGACAGGCAGAAAGGCTCTCCTCATGAGTGAGTATTGCATATACATACACGGATACACACACATATACATGTACTCAGTCACTGATGGGTATGTGCTTTGTGCGTCTTACTTTTTGTCATGTCTTCTCTGCTGTGCTACAGTGTGTGCGGACATACATGATGATGGAGATGATTGAGTCATTTGTGAATGTGAGGCACTCTGATCATTTATACTTACATGTTATAAATGTATGTTATTCATTTTCTTTATTTCTATTTCACCACACAGGAAGTGAAAGGGTGGGGTTTCTCTCTCTCTCACACACACACACACACACACACACACACACACACACACACACACACACACACACTCACTCAGGCAGTGGTCGGTTCATTCTGTCATGGTAAATGTTTTTGCTTTGGTTCATGATGACTTCCACAGTGAGGCTTTTCCCCGTCAGCTCGTTGAACGTGCCCTTCTGTAACCTCTAGATTCCTGGAAATCACACGTTTCTGCGTCGACTCGGTATCTTAATATTTTTCGTATAGTGTCATAAGCATGAAGCTGGCTCAAAAGGGTGAAAATTCAGATGTTCTGATTTGAATGAGTATAAAATAAGATTACCTTCATGCGTAGATGGCGTGACTGTCATTAGCAGTGGAGACGGGGGCCTGTATGCCAGCACAGAGATTTAGCATGCGTACAAGTTTGAAGAGAAACCTTTTTAAATATCACATTTATACTGTATGCTAAAATTTAGTCATGTTTCATTTTGGCGTATAGAAAATAATATTTTTAGAGTCAAATGTGCACCGAGCTTTCACATTATCTCCATACTGTCGATGAATTTGGAGACAAAGAATGGAACTTGGATCATTTGTATTTATATTTGAAGGCCGACTTGTCCTCGCCTTTACCTTCCTTCCCACCCCCATCAGCATTTCCTGATTTATCAACCATGATCAAATAATTTTCGGTGGCAGTGCTCCTCTTCCTGTAGAAGCTTCTGGGCTGTCTGGCCAGCAGGCTGTGGGTGTTCACAGCAGGTTGCAGATCTCTGAGGATACACAATACAGGGGTGGGGCAAAAGAAACGTGCATCTTTGATACGCCGATACCCCAGTGCTCAGTGCATCATCGAGTGTGATAAGCACATTTATTAAAATGTGTTTTTTCATCTTTCTTACTTCTAAACGCTTCAGCGTTGCTTTTTTAAATGCGTTTCTCTATTTCATGGTTATTTTTACAGTTTGGGAACAAATACGAGGAGGAATTAAAACATTGGCAGCGATTAGTCAGCGCGAAACGCCGGTGTCTGGGTCTGAACAACGTGCCAGGTCTTCGGACTGTGTAGTGCTAATCAAAATTATAAAGAGGTTATATGCGACAGCGATGCTGTGCCTGCCTGCGATGAAGCTTCAAACATTTTAAGGAGCAGTTACGTGAAACTGGCCACCCCCTGTGGTGAAGAGGGAAACAGTGTATCCAGCTACCAGCAGTCCTTTTTATCAGATATCTAACTGCTGTAATATTCATATTTGATTTAGTGATTTATCAACCAAAGCCAAAAAGACAGAAATCATTTGCATGTCAGATAAATGGGATTGTTGGCCTCAGCTTTTGGCTAACTCATCAATTTACACTTGGCACAAAAAGTAATGTATAGGCCAGTGGTTGGCAGCACTGATAATGACATCAGTGACAAATGTTTGCCACCTGCTGAAGGAAAAATGACGAGGCAGTTCCCCCTCGGTGCCCAATGTACCGCCGTAGTTTTAGATGCTTTAAGCCCCGCCCCCTGCCTGTTTCTGTAAGGATCGTCAGTCTCATCGCCTTTTCTCCAATTTACGAGAACACTTGGAGTCATCGCAATCAGCCTCTGATCTGTGAACGTTTCATTCTGTTCTCTTCATTTTTCCAGTGCAGCTCTCCTGCGAGTGTTGACCTGAGCTCTTCTTTGGTTTGAGTGGTTAAATATAGACCTATTGTCAGCCTCTCCTGGGAAAGTGAGACGGGGAAAAAACGAGAGAGGGACAGAGCAGGAAAGGGAAGCTAAGGGTAGCAGGGATGAGCTGCTGCTATAAACGGGCTACGTTGGAGTCGCTTCTTTTCTTTCTTAATTACCAGAGTAATGGTGTTGCATGTAAGTTCACTAAGTTTACCTTTAACTCGGCTGTCAGCCGTGCAAACACCAGTTTTTCAAGTCTTTAATTTGCAGTGGATAATCTGTCATAGATAATTAGATTTTCACACAGTAATACGAGGAAGTAAATGATGTCTTTCTCTGTCACTTTACACTGAATGCTGTGCCTTAAACTCAGTGACGCGGTACTGACCCGTTTTAGAGGAGACGCGATCCATTACGGTTTAACACGACAACGTCTCTAAAAGTCAACTGTAGCACAAAACCAGATTAGCCACTGGTTATTTTCCACGTAAACTCAAACACCTGCAGCGACTGCAGCAGGAAACCTTTCTGTCCTATTTTCTGACCGACCTCTGCATAGACTTTTTTTGGATCTTGACATCATCTTTTGTGACGGGAACTCTTCTTCTGCAGCTTTGAAGATGTCACAATATAAGTAGTTTCAGCTGTTTCCAAGATGGAAAATATGCTAGTTATAAAGATGTTGTTTGACAGACTGTAGAGTGGCTGAAGCAAAATAAAACCCAAAAGATATCAATACTGCTCCACATGTAGTGTCAGATGTTTAGTGTTTGCAAGCCCAGAAATAATTAACATGGAGAAATACAAATACTGATAATCAGTTACTGACATGTCTGTGGTGGCAGGTTGTGCTATTCATAGTCAAATTTAGCGTTCTGCACATTTTCATCATGCATTAGCTAAGCTGTAACTTACTCTTGAAAAGACATTTTCCTAATGTTTAGACCCAAAGAGCCAACAGAGTTGAAATACAGTCATAAATCTACGGAGCTAAATAGTGAAAATGAATATTTCAATGTTTTCAAATTTCTTGCTTTATCTAAGAGTGCATCTACATGGATTTATAGTAGCACGTTCTGTTGGTGCGTGTAGGTGTTTGCCTGTGCTACCTGAAGAGGCTTATACAACCCACGCAGACATGCTTTGCGGACAGGCCGCAAATCACACACAGGTTCAACTGTGATTGGTTGAAAAGTGAGGTCGTACATAAACGGGAGAAGTGTGAAAAAGCGCAAAGAAAATATTTTCAACCATCGGCATGAAAAGAGCAGCGAACATTTCTCTGCTCTTTCTGTTATAACTTCTCTCGTGTCTGCGCGGGTTGCGTGGGACACTGCCCCCTGGTGACGGTAAACGGCAGCAGCACGTAGACCTCAGTCTGCTAAACTGTCGGTGGGCTCATCGCAGAACCAACGCCACACCGTGAAAAAGCCAAAAGAGATAAAGTTCTGTGTGCGTGTCCAAGAAGGCTGCAGTATTACAGGAAGTACAACTATAGGATTATATAGGGCTCATTTTTTCTTTATAATAAACCTACTGAACATTTTATGTGTCTGTTTTTATTCTCACTGGGCTCACCCACAGAGTGGTCAGCAAAAATCAGCACGTAAAATCCAATAATCACTTTCTTTGACTGATCCAGTTCGGATCGGTAACCTGTGGTAAGCCTGCTGTACCTTAGTTGTGAGTTACTTGATGGTATTTTGTTATTGACAGTTCTTCAGAAAGGTGTTCATGCAAATTGCCCATTTAGCGTCAGGCAGAGGTGATGTGTGTGAGCTTGTAAAAGGAAGAGGTAGAAATTGGACTGAGCTAAGCATTTGGACATAGACGCACATGAGAGGACAGGAGTGAATTCAGCTTCTTAAGAGCTGAATAAACCGTCCTTGGCTTTGGAAACTAGCTGTCTCTGATCAACTGCTTGCTTTTGGGGGTTTGAGGCTGAATTATCCTGCTTGCTTCAGATTTAAAGTCAGACAATGTCACCAGTAAATGATTATTCTGTTATCTGACAAAGGGAACAACCTTCCTCCAGTCTAAGAAGCTATTATGGCAGAGCTGCACGACTTGCAGTTATATAAACCTAAAAAAGCAGAATAACTCAAGGTTAGCGGCAGTACTTACCTGCACATGATAGAAGTGCACCTTTGCATTGACAAACGTGTTGATGTAAGCCAAAGCCAACAGGAACATGATGCACAGTGTGTTCATCACCGTGACTCCTCTTCTCCCCACATCTGTCTGTGTGTCTGCAGGGCTTCCTGAAGAACGAGAGGGACAACGCCCTCCTGTCCGCCATCGAGGAGTCTCGCCGCAGGGTCGGTATCTGTCCAGAGTCTCGTGGCCTCGCAGTCTTTAGTCCTGCAGTGTAGGAAACTAGTTCACAGGCACTGTTAGAGTAACGCAGGCCTGCAGGGCCGAGTGCGATTATACTTTTTATTCTTTAGATGATTAAAAAAGAAGATGACATAATTAGTCCCAACAGTCACAGACACCGTGTGTGTTTGTTTGTCATATACCGAGGTTTACAAACGCATTCGTTTCACTGTCTCGTAGCATCAACAATACCGAACACTTAAAAACGACATTTTTAGTCATTTCTGCTCGCTGTGATCTAAAAGTCCTTCTGGTGTGAACCTTTGGGGAATGGTTCTGAAATGGCTTCCCTGATGTGCAGAGCTAATAGGCCCCGCGTTTAATTAGCTGCCGTTCCCATTATCTGTCTCCGCTCCCCGAGAGAGGAAAGGGACTTATGTGCAAGGGTGGGGAAAAACAAATGCACTGAAGATTAAAAAGAACGCGGGTGTTAGATGTTCCTGCAGATTTTTATCTCGTAGCTTTAGTTTTGACATCAACATGAAAAGCAGGGCAGGCAGGCATGTTACAGTAACCACTGGAGCTGCTGCATGCTGTGTGCTTCTAAAACCAAAAAGGTATTTGGGCAGGAAAAAGCCCCGATAACAGAACGTAATACACGTATAACATGAAACTGCTTTTAAATTACTGCGATGTGTTGCTGACCAGGAACGTTTATACTTACGATTTAAATACAATTTTAATATCTTTTTAGACTTAATGCCGTTTTTAAATTGTTTAAAGCTTTGACCAAGTTAACCCAGTAAATGGTGGCTTTAGTCTAGATTTGCATCTCCCTAAGCTGGAGATTCAATTATCTCGAGTTCCCATTATCTCACTTTGAAGTCTCTGTGGAGGGTTAAAATAGACGCCACCGAGTCCTGGTGGACTCGCCTTCACAGGGGTCTGCTGTTAAATCCAGTTTAATGTGTGCGATGTTCGTCTTACCTCGTGGATGTGGATTAACGTACTTGAACTACAAGGACAAATTATTTTGCTCGTTTCTAGCGCTTCTTATTTTTTGTATGATGGAGCTCATCCTGCCTGGCAAATGCATTATTTTAGCTCCTTCAACTTTAAGGTCATCTTGACTTTAAGCCAACTTATTTGTGATTTGCTACCACTCACAAACGGCAAGGTTTGAGTAGCTGGTGCTTGGGGCAGAGATGACCATGTTAAGGACAATCCCCTGTTTAGCATCTGTAACACAGCTTGATCCCAGTGAACTGTGTTTTTCCCACAAAAGCACTGAGATCTCAAACCAGCAGCACCAAAACGATATCAAAGGTTAAACTGTCTCAGTCTGTACGCTCGAATATGACTGGAGGCTTGCTTCCCATCGCCGTTTGTTCAGACGTTCCTGCTGGCTGAAGAGTACCATCGGGAGTCGATGCTGGTTCAGTGGGAGCAGGTGAAGCAGAGAGTGCTGCACACGCTGCTGGGAGCAGGAGAAGACGCTCTGGACTTCAGTCAAGACGTGGAGGTACGGGACAGGGAGCCGTATAGGTGCTCATGGTGGCACCTGCACATTGTAAATGAATTTTGCGAGTCGGTCCATGTTTGTGTCATTTTTAATGCGTTCATGAACCTGTCATTTGTAGTTATGAACAATAAATTCAGAGGTTGTGTCTCAGTTAACGTGCAGGTGTGTCAACAACACGGTGGATTTATTAATCGTGACCTCGTTTGAGTGTGAAGGAAACATTGCTGTGTGGAGATCAGAACTGTCAAGTGCCGCGTCCTTCCCGCTTTATTCGGTCTTACAGATAGCATCATTTTTGTAACACAGTTAAACTTCTTGGACTGAATATGTCTGCTTCAAAGAGCAATCAGGGCTGTGACGCCACACACTACCTGTCTACCTGCTCAACTAAAACAAACAAGCTAGCGTTTTCATCTCAGACTCAGAAACACTATTTTTATCATCACCCTGAGCAAGAAACAAAAACAAGACTTTGATCTTATTGTGTGGGATTGTGTCCCAGCGTGTGTCGAGCAGGCGGGCAGTAATCAGTCGGGACAGGACGTCCTCCTGTCTCAGACTCTCAACATGCAAAGTAATGAGAAGCCAAAGTTCTCCTGTTTAGACACAAACGTTTCAGCAGCACGCGACTGATCTACTTCTGTCTTTGCTTACCACCTGACCTGCGGTCCATTACAGCCCAGCTTTGTGAGTGAGGTGACCGCTCCAGGAAGAAGTGCGCTGGACAGCGTGGAGGTGGCCTACGGACGCCAGGTGGGTCCCCGATAGTCTAATTATTTTGGTGTGAAAATTTCAGGTAAATGCACACAGCACATCAACATTCCTGTTTTATGCAAATTACCTTTCAGTGCATTCATATTGTGGCTTTTGCACAGCAGGTTATTGTTACTGAAGCATTTTTATATCAGGTTAACGCTGCAAAATCTGAATGCAAATGCTACTATAAGGGAAATACATTTTTAGTGGCACTAAAATGTGTTGTGCTAATGCCTAATGATGCCTGTTATTTATTGCTTTTTCTTATGTGATAAATGCATAGAAGAAGAATAAACGTGTATTGATTACATACTGGGATCTAATGAAGGGGAAAAGGAGGACGTCAGCAGAGGGTGTTTTAATACAAACAGCGCCGCAGAGCTTGGTAGCAATAATAATAATAATCATCTCTAGCTGTGTTCTGTTAAAGACATGAAGCTGTCGGCCGATGGTTTGGTTGAAACGGGGTTACAGCAAAGCCTGGAAGCTGCAGATCAAACATATGGATTAATTGTTCTGCAGAGGGGGCGCGTGTCCCCGCCCCAGCGCTCCACCCAGCATCATCCAGGATGACCTTCTGTCGCTTCCACTCGCTGCACCACATTTTATTACTTCGACCATGTGTCGACACATTGCGTGCGGCGTCGTTTGTCTGGTTTTCGTGATCCTCTTTGACGACCTCGTCAACATTTTGATACTTTTCGTGCTGTTTTTTATTGTGAACCATTTCACTCGCTGGTCGTAAAAAAAGGTTCATTTTTAACCGGAGGCTAAGTTTATATGAAAGTTTTGACATTTCCTTATAAAACGAGCATTTAACAGTTTGTGGACCTGCCTCCGTTTTGTTCTCCGTCAGATCTACATTTTCAATGAGAAGATAGTGAACGGTCACATTCAGCCTAATCTGGGAGATTTATGTGCTTCAGTAGCAGAAAGCCTGGACGACAAGGTAGGAACGCTGATCTCTCACTGATGTATCAGCCTGAAGTTACTTGTTACTGACAGATGTAACAGATTACTCGGTATGAACGCACCTTTCTTTCTCTCTCGTTCCTCCAGAACGTGTCAGAGTTGTGGCTGATGGTGAAGCAGATGACAGATGTGTTGTTGGTTCCAGCCAAAGACACTCTGAAGAGTCGCACTAGTGTTGAAATGCAAATGGCCTTTGTGCACCAGGCACTTGCTTTCCTTGAGAACAGGTAGCCGGTCCTGTTTTTGTGGACACATGCATGGATCTACAGTTTGCTGAAATTAAGCTAGAATGAACCATAAATATGAATTCTGTCTTTCCCAGTTATAAAAACTACACCATGGTGACTGTCTTTGGGAACCTCCATCAGGCCCAACTAGGAGGGGTGCCTGGAACATACCAACTAGTGCGCAGCTTCCTCAACATCAAGCTACCAGGACCTCTGCCTGGCATGCAGGTACCACACGTGTATACACTGTTTAAATGTTTGGCTAATAAAGAAAGCCTGCAACACGCAGCTTTATTTAACTTTCCTACAGGCCTCATCACTTTTGTAAAAATTGCATTGGCTTGCATTTTTATTATTTCCACTCCAGTCGTTACCTGAATAACCTTTACCACACTCATTTGCTTTCCTCACTGTTGCAGTAATACTGTCTGTGCAGGGTGACCCAGGCTTGGTGCATGAGTCCCTAATCAGAATAATCTGATGGGCTGATCAGAAATGTCATTTATATTTAAGAGTTTATCTTTTCTTTGGCATTCATGCAGTTGGTCATGCACACCTGTGCTCTAAAAGCCAGCGACTGGTAGGTGCAAACGGTTTAATTTCCCACCGTTGCTTCACTGATTCTCGATGAGTCTGTGTGGCTGACAGGTCACATCTGCAGTGCGAAGCTCCGACCGTCTGAAGAATTAAGCAGTGGCTGCAAAATAAATAAAAAATACGACCACTCTGTTCAATTTGCACAACAGGACGGCGAGATAGAAGGCCACCCGGTGTGGGCTGTGATCTACTACTGCCTGCGCTGTGGCGACCTGCATGCAGCCATGCAGGTGGTGAACAGAATGCAACATCAGCTGGGAGATTTCAAGACCTGGTTTCAGGAGTACATGAACAGTCCTGACAGACGGTGAGCTCCGCTCAGCTTCTGCACACAGAGAAGTCCTGAAGGTCAAACCGCTCTTATCACGCTTCTCGTTTTATCTGGTTTTCCTCTTTAGACTTTCCCCGACTTCAGAGAACAAGCTTCGCTTGCACTACCGCAGAGTGCTGAGAAACTGTGCCGATCCATACAAGAGAGCTGTCTACTGCATGATTGGGAAATGTGACATCAATGACAACCACGGCGAGATAGCAGACAAGACTGAGGACTACCTCTGGCTTAAGGTACCGTTCCCCTGGTTGCTGTTTTTGGGTTAAAGGCACGATTTCCTGATCCTGGTCGGTTAGAGATCATTGTCCCAGTTTGATATCTCGGGGCTGTGCTGCTCCCTTGCGTAATGTGCGTCGCGTTGTGTCCCCACAGCTGAACCAGGTGTGTTTCGATGATGACGGCAGCAGCTCTCCTCAGGACAGACTCACCCTGCCACAGCTACAGAAACAGCTGCTGGAAGACTATGGTAGGGGACTGAAATTCTCCTTCAGCTCTCGAAATAACTACAAATATATGAACTTGAGTTTCCTGAGAATTGCGGTGCATCACATTGCCTCTCCACCTTCCTCTTTTTCCATTATCTCTTTGCCCGAGCACAGAGGAACAAGCACAGGCTTGCACGGCCGAGCTGTTTGCACCTCCCGGGATGCAGATTTTATTTGGGTTACTGTTTGCTCTTTGCCTCTCGTGCTGTTGTGAGACTGCATCCATGTTTGTGCGGACACCTAGAACGCAGGGTGACGGCGTGCACACGGACGACCGGTCCCTCGTAAGGAGCGAGTCGTCTGAGAAACAAAATCTTAAGTTAAATTTGAGTCCGTTAAAACCTTTTTAACTACATCAAAATGAGTTTCCTTGAGTGCTGGTTTGGTTTAAGCCGTTAAAATGTTCAAACAGACGTATCAGCGACGGTGCGAGCACCTCTGTGCACAGAGTCGAGGTGCACAACCTGTAATGTGTGTGTGCTGGTGACGAATCACAGCACGCTTCAGGATTTGCTTCATCAGGTGATTATTGTTGTCAGCGTCTCGTTGTGTTCTTACATGATGTCAGATTCACAAACTTTAAAACATCATATAGATGTTAAATGCTAAACATGTGAAGTTTTCATCAGTAACATCAGTGATCGTTAAAGAGAAGTGATTCATTTTCCTGTGTAACTAATCGCTCGATGAATATTTCAACTGTTTCCTGCACATGAATATTCTCGCTTCTCTTTGCTGTACCAACAGCTCGAAGTACTACCCTCCCCATAAGCCTCAGCAGCTGTTGCCATGGACGACGAGCCAAGTGTGACTCAGAGCTTCGTCATAGTCGGCAGGAACAAAAGTTCACGAGTCTGTTTGTGAATTGATTTCTTTTCTGTAACCTGGAAATGTGGAAATAGCAGCAGTCGTTCATCTTTGTGCTCATGATGATGAGACTTTCCTGCTTTGGAAGCGCTACAGCTAGCTGCATCAAATTAACCAACACCTACCACCACATCTCCACAGGCTTCATCAAACACCGTCAGCAAAGCTCCTCAGCTTAAAGCAGGGAGATGAAAATGGGTCAAACGCCGTTAAGAGTGCCCGAAACAAACTGGGCCGAGTTTATGTCTCACCATAATTAATATTACAGCGAGAGACTCGGGGCACTTTTTGGGGCATTCGTGGTGTTGAGCACAGAGCTGCACCAGAAAGCTGAGAGCAGCCTTAAAGAGAGCTGTGGGTCAGCCGCTCACGCCTGTGAACAGGCACCAGCAGACACGCTTTGATTCTTCATCCAGAATCGATTTAAAGTAAGACTTCAACATGTCCGGGACACAAGTGCAAGGGCGCGAGGAGGCCTTCCCTCCCACAGACGGACAAAAGCACAGCTTTCTCCCTTGGGTGTTGCCTTCTCCAGGCTGATCCTGCTCTGTTCAGATAAGACTCGGAGCTCTCTCTTACTCTCCCTCTCTCTGTCCATCTCCCATTTTCCCGCCCTCGCTGCTCGGTGGGAAGCCCAGCCCGGAGCCTCGTTCTGCTTTCTCTCTCGCTGCCGCTCGCCTCCCTCGGTTGTCTGGCACAGCGTTCCTCGTTGTCCTCCATCTTGCTTCACAGCAGGACACGAAGCCCAAAACCCGTCTTCATTTCTCTCGCACGCTGCCGGTGCCGGGCTCGTCTGCTTTCCTGCAGCCCCGTCCTCTATTATCGCCGTCCCACTGATTTTTGTCCTTTCACATTCTTTGCTGTGCATTTCTTCTTTCTCTTTTCTTGTTTGCAGCGCCCTCCCCCTCTCCCCCCTCTCACACCCACACTCCTATCTCTCCCCCTTTGTCCTTTTTATTCCCTTCATCTCCCCCCTCTCTCGCCTCCTCTCTCTCCCTCGCTCTCCCGTTTTGAACTAAAACGCTGGGAGTCTGCGATAAGGCTGTAAAATGGCTGACATGGTCCACCCTGCTCTCCTCCTCAAACTTTCAGCCAACAAGAGGATTAGGAATTATAATTAAAAAGTAAACTTGATGACTAAGTACCTGCACTCAAAAAACGTCTTTAAATTTCTCCTCCCATGTTTAAAAAAGCCGGACGTGGCCATGTGCACAGCTCTGTGAAGAGTTTCTCTCTGTGAGACGGTGAAACACCCACACAGGTGACTTCCATCCATCTCCGCAGAGTGATGGGAAACGCTCGTTTACTATGTTCATGTGGATGTGAGCAGCGCGACCCGTTTCCTCCTGAACTTGTTTGCAGGTTTTGGTCACAGACGCTTGATTTTCCCACCTGCCGTCTTTATTCCGCCTCTTCTCTGCAGGCGAGTCCCATTTTTCTGCGAGCCAGCAGCCCTTCCTGTATTTCCAGGTGTTGTTCCTGACGGCTCAGTTTGAGGCGGCGGTGGCTTTCTTGTTTCGAGTCGAGCGACTCAGGAGTCACGCCGTGCACGTGGCGTTGGTCCTGTATGAGCTACGGCTGCTGCTGAAGTCCACCGGTCAAAGCGCTCAGCTACGTGAGTATCACCTTTATTTTGTAGGGTAATGCACATGCATATTCTATTTCCTGTCGATCTCACTGATCACATCGTCCCCGCAGTGAGCCAGGAGCCCGGTGACCCTCCCATGGTGCGTCGGCTCAATTTTATCCGCCTGCTCATGCTCTACACTCGCAAGTTTGAGTCCACGGATCCACGAGAAGCGCTGCAGTATTTCTACTTCCTGCGGTAAACACATTTCTCGCCCTGCACCACACACACGATATGTTGCACAGCTCCAAGTTTAAATTCATGTTTCTTCTTTTTTGCAGCAATGAAAAAGACAACCAGGGCGAGAACATGTTCATGCGCTGTGTCAGCGAACTTGTCATTGAGAGTCGAGAGGTGGGCGGCCCGTCTTACTCTGTGGTCGAACGTTAGCACAGAAGCTTTGCGCTGCTGACAGATGAGCTGATGTTGAACATCTTAGAAGAGCAGAGCTGGTTCACTGTGCTTCCCGCGGGGCAGATGAGACCTGCATGATTCCCGGTGTTGTCCTCGTTAAATAGGATTGGCTCTGAAACAGCTCATCTGTTTAAAAAATACTTAAAGAATATGAAAAATAGGTATATGCTAAAGCAACGTTTGACAAATGTTTGTAATAAAAACAGATGTGAGGAGCATGGAGTGAATTTTAGATTCAGAACAATGTGTTGCTCTGTCTGGTTTTAATAACTGATCTCTCCTGGAAAACAAGTTTACATGTGAACTTTGACGATGTTGGATTCATGTATTTATTGTCATGTGGTGATTTGTACTTTGTCCTCTTTTAGTTCGACATGCTTTTGGGCAGATTGGAGAAGGACGGCAGTAGGAAGGTAGGACGATGGACACGTCTCCGATGTCTCGGCTCACTGTCATCTGGTCGATGGTTATTTCTATAACCTGCCTCCCTCACCTACTGTCTACCCATGTCTTCCTCGTCTTGCTTTGAATTTGTCTTCCCTGTCCCTGGGGGGGTCCTTTGGCACGTGTCCCGCATGTCTCAACACGCCCCGTTCAGCAGCACTCGGTTCTGCTGTCACGGGGCGTCCCACTCACGACTGACATTGTTAAATGCGTCACGGCGCATCGTTAGACGTGCAGCTTCTGTATTAACGGCTTACTTAAAAATATGCATCGACTTATTTTGATGGACAGTCAGACTTTAAGGACGGGTCTTATTTTGTTTGAGTAACACAATAGAACAGAAGGCACATTGTTACTGTCAGGACTGCACCGCTCTCAGCCTCACGCCCGTCTCCCATCCTCTCCTGTCTAGCCCGGAGTCATAGATAAGTTTGCTGGGGACACCAGAGCTATCATCAGTAAAGTGGCTCTGGAGGCCGAGAACAAAGGTCTGTTTGAGGAGGCGGTCAAACTGTACGAGCTGGCCAAGGTGAGCAGACCGTGCACTGCGCAGTATCTCTGCAGAGCTGTCGCTTTGGGATTCGTTCACTTTACGTGTGTCTCTGCGTAGAACTCAGACAAGGTGCTGGAGCTGATGAATCGGCTCCTGAGTCCCGTCATCGCCCAGGTCAGCGCGCCTCAGTCCAACAAGGAGAGGCTAAAAAACACCGCCGTGGCCATCGCCGAGAGGTAAGGACACGGACGCGCCGTGCGCTGGTCAAAATCTACACACGCACCTCCGTAACCTTTTATTTTCCCTCTGCAGGTATCGCTCTCAGGGCGTAGCAGGAGACAAGTCGGTCGATAGTACCTTCTACCTGCTCTTAGACCTGATGACGTTCTTCGACGAGTACCACGCGGGGCACGTCGACAGAGCGTATGATGTGAGTGCAACTCTGAAAATGAACAAACAGACATGAAGGGAGACGCACGCGGCCTCGTCACATTAACGCTGCCTCTCTCTGTCAGGTGATGGAGCGCTTAAAGCTTCTTCCGCTCAGTCAGGACAGCGTGGAGGAGAGAGTGGCGGCTTTCAGGAACTTCAGCGATGAGGTGTCGACTCGGTTCTGGACACCAGACACAAAACCGATACTCAGTCTTTATATGGACTCCACTTCTCTGCTTTCTCTTTATTTAAATGTCGTTTTGTTCCTCCAGGTGCGTCACAACCTGTCCGAGGTGCTGTTGGCCACCATGAACATCCTCTACACGCAGTACAAACGCCTGAAGGGGGCGCCAGCCGGCACACCGGGACGGCCACAGAGGACCATGGAGGACAGAGACACGGTGAGGAAATGAGCACAGCGCTAAAGACGTGTGTTTATAGGTAGATCTGAACCTAACGCATTCTGTTTTTATACAAAGATCCATTTACTTTAAATATTTGAGCTGATACGAGCACATTTAGTGGCAAACTGAATATATTCATGTGACATTTTTGGCAGAGTTTCTCGTTCGTCTCTTGTCAGTACGTCTCCGTCGCTCCTCTGGATTCTACCTTTTCACTTCTACTTACATCACACATAGAAACCTGGTGACCCAGAAGCTTGCTGACTGCAGCTGGTGTCTACAGAAGGATTTTAGGTTGTGTCGAGCCGGCTAGTCTATGCCCAGCTCGCTGGTTGTTAAATATTCTGTCTCACTGATGCGTTATGTTAACACGCCATCTCTTCTCTGAACAGCAACTGCGCGGTCAGGCCAGAGCCTTGATCACCTTCGCTGGCATGATTCCCTATAACATGGCCGGGGACACCAACGCGAGACTGGTGCAGATGGAGTTACTGATGAACTGAGACGCACACACACACACACACGATGAGCAGAAACCTCTGGGAAGACCGGCTCATTCACACGCTCACCTGCCATCTTGTTGTGTAAAAGCGGCGGCGTTCTTCGCCATGTTGAGCCATACGTTGGTTTTTTTGCTCATCTGAAATCCTGTCAGTCTGTTTTTGTTATTTCCATTGTTTTGTTTCATATTTGTATCTGTGATGATTTAGAATAAAAAGTTTGCTTTTCGTTCGTCTTTTTTATTTTGAAACATTTTATGTTTCGTTACATTTTCTTCCTTTTTTCCTCATTTGGCTTCATTTTATTTCAGTGCTACTGTCAAAGTTGTGACAATATTATGATATATGTGTTTAATACGGGAGCCGTTACACGCAGGCTTGAGCACATTAGTCATCACGCACCTATATTAACTCGCACAAAGGAAATACTGGCGAACACATCCTGAGAGTGAACTCGTCTAAAACAGAAGGTGCAAACACTTTTGTTTTTTACCCAACAGACTCGAAATGCTCCATGTCCCCCCTGAGGGAATAAATCAGGTGAAATCTAATTCAATCGTCTCCCTGGGAAACAAAACAAGACCGTTCCTCTCAGCCTTACGCAGTCCCGAGTGTCGCAGGCCATAGCCGTGCCGTTTCCACAGGCTGTGGAGCGTCCTGTCCCCTGGCAGATGGTTGGTTGGCTCAAGCTCAGCTATCGGACTTGGGGGGGATATTTCTGTTTCCATCAGAGGGGAAATCAGTGGAACAAAAGGAGACATTTTACCGCACGCTGCAGAACGAGTGCGTCCTCGTGATGCTCGTTCCTTGGAGGTAGTCTTAAACTATTTTATTAGTAAAGAAACCAAAAACTAATCTTTAACTAAAAATGTGGACGTTGTTTAACTTTGTGATACGTTTGTATGCAAAGTTCCTTCAAATCTTTTGTAAGGGCGCACCGTAATCGCCCGGCCGCGCTCCGGCCAGCATTTAGAACAGCATCTTAACCACTCCTGCCTTTATAAGCTACCTGAACTCAGACCGAGCCCCTCCTGGAGCCCCTGTCGAACATTCAGCAGCACAACCAGACATCGCTTGAGGTTTGCTAGAAAAACTGGCCCTCCATCTCCTCTGTTTGTGGCCCACACTCTGTGTCCTTCAGTCTGGCCTGAGAGAACACAGATGGAGGCTCATTCTGTCTCTGCTGCTCCACATAACTGTGCAGACGGGTCGGAATCACTCGTGGTCACAAACACAGCTGAGCTGAACGGTACAGGAGGCCCACGCTGTTGTGCTCGAGCGTCTTTTTGTCTCGCCTTTGCATTTGTTGTTTTATCGCCTCCTTATGTTTCTCCTGCTTACGTCGTCAGGGCCGCGTTAGACTGTATTGGGCGGTGCAGTCTCTCAGGAAAATGCTCGTGCGTGTTTTTAAGAGCTCCGTCACCCGAAGATCTGCCTCTCAGGTGTGTGTGCCGCAGCTGGTGTTGTGAATCAGGCCGATGACACACACCTCTTATAACCCGGCTATTTCACAACACCAGGGTGGCCCTGCACCGCTGCCGACGAGACGAGGACCCGCTTCAGCCAGACGGAGCAGAGCTGGGGGAGCTCAGTCTTCAGTCCTACAACGATCATTTGTGTACTTTGAAAAGGGAAAATAATGATCGCGTTTTTGTCAGTTAAATCTGCCGAGATCATTTTTTCTTTCTTTCTTTTTCTGTTATTTTAGTCAAATTCACTCTGATATCAGGTACATCTGCTTGATGAAATCTTCCATAAACTCACCGTGTTGAGCTGTAAAGCATAAGATTCCCTCTTTGGTCCATTAATAAAGTCCAGTATGTTTCTGTTCTCTTTGACTGAGATTATAGTAACACAGTGGATTGTGTTACCTACAGCTAGAGGGGAAGCATCAAAGCACAGAACAGATCATTTCAAATGTAGCAGAATGATTCTTTTTCTGCTTGCAAAGACAAGAGCACACATGGCTACATTGTAAATCTAAAGCTAATTACCAACAGTGTAAAAAGAGGACATCTTTGTACTGTAACAGTATTTCATCTTAAACCAAAATGTGACGTGTGCCATTATTTATCGGTAATTTCAAAATCTTTGGCCTCTGCTCTTTGCTGGATTTCAGCCGATTTTTCCTCAGAGGTTTTGTAACATCGTGTCACATCTACTCAAATTTGCAAAACTGAAGATTGGAATAATAAAATGAAGTGTACAGCTCTGAACAACCAGAGACAAAGAACCTGCTCCTCGGTCCTGTTCGTGCCTCTGCAGCAGAGAAGGGAGGCCTGGCCAGTGATGCCTGAGAGTATGGACCCCAGCCTCGGGGTGTGACGAGTTGGAACAGAAGGAAATGCACTGACCCACTTATGGCTTCCCTGGAGACACAGATATTTCCAACCACAGGCCCATCATGCAGGAGCCCCACTGTTTTGACCTGCTGACACTAAACCTGTGCCCGCAGTGGTCCAAATATGGAATCAAAGTGGTTTTAGTGATTTTCCAGTGTCCAGATGCATCTGGCTCAAAGTCTTTACTTTAGTGGAGAGCCGAACTTTAAGTCACCTGAGTGACTGCGGCGTTTTTAGTCATACTGTAAACCAGACCTTCCCAAAGTGTGGGGCCCGCCCCCTAGCGGCGGGGGGGATCAAAACAAAACGCTTGGACACTGCCAGCACGGGGCGCCCACAGAAACGCAAAGCAGGAGATGAAGCGTCGCTGAATATGTTTCCAAACCAACTTCATTCTAAGCCAAAGACTAGAAAATGTGGTGAAGCAAATCTTCCCTTTGGCTTCACCAACATTTTCAAAAATGTATTGACAGCAATGTTGAACATTATTACACAGGAAAAAACAAGTACATGTAAAATAATGACACGGTGACGCCTCTGGCTTTGTAACCGGAGGGACAGTAACTGCGTGTAAACCTGCAGACAGTCAGATTAACAGCATTTAGTCTCTATCATTCTGCAGTTCATCTCCTGTCAGGCCACAGCCTGACGTGAAGAAAGGCGCACACCTTTGACGCTGCGTGACCAACTCTGTATTCCTCGTCCACACGTGAAACGCAAAAAAGGAGTTTTAAAAAAATCTCCGTTTTCGGTGATTGGAAACGCCGTTTACGTGGACGAAACAGCTGCGTGGTCAAAATCACCCGTGTAGGTGCGGACGCAGCGTAAAAGAGTTAGTGGTTTATTTTATTACCACCTGTAATTTATTGCAGTTTACTTGTGTTTTAATTGTTTACTAAATGTCTGAGGTGTGAAATACACAATGGAGCAAAATATGAGCGCGTGTGGTTGGAGGGTGTGTTTGTGCGTGTGCACGCGCGTGGGGAACATTTTTCTGGTGAAACAAAGGGGCCCAGCAAAAAGGTTGTAAACCATCAACCTGCTGTAAACGGTGATGGAGATGACGAAGCACGGAACTAGTTTGAGGCGGCAATAGCGCCCTCTGCTGGAAACCTCTTGATATATAAAAGCAATTTTGTCAGCACATCCACGAAGGAACTAAAAAAAGATGTTTGTGTTTTGCCTCTTTTTATTTTCTTTCCCTTTGTTTTAAGGGAAACCGTGAAACTATAAAATGTAAATATAATCAATTATCAGAATATTATTTATGTTAATCAATAAAACGCAGGAGATCGACGTGGTGGGGCTGTGTTCAAACTTATTTGATACTTTAAACATGACATATTTAGCCGAATTAATTCGCGGGGTTAAAGCTCCAAAACCCTCCACGGAAAAACACAGCAGGTGTTCCTGATTGGAGACCGGCAGGTGAAGTAACGACGGAGCGGAGGACGCCTCGATTGACTGCAAATATAACGCCAGCGTGTCCTGCATATACCCACAAATCGTTACTGCAATGAGCTTAACCGGCTTGAAGGTAGGCCCGGGTGAAACATCCACAGCTTTATTGTCCTTTCGTGTAAAAAAGAAAAGAAAGATGCATAAAAAGAGTAAAAGCGGAAATATCCTTCCTCCAAAATAGCTTCCCGTGGCTCTGCTGCTTTTCCTCGGGTTCACGCTGGACGGGGTTGAGGGTAAGAAGGTTTAAAAAAATGTGAGATGTGTTTCAGCGTGGAGATTCATCAAGTTCGTTTACTGTGTCCTTTCTAAGGAACCTGCAGTGTGGAGCATTGCACCGACCCCACAAGATGCGTCCTGTCTAAAGACCAGAGGAGCTGCAAATGTGCTCTCGGCTTTTATGCTGACAAGTGTGACCGAAGTAGGCTCTCCTGTCTTTTCTTTTATTTCAATGCATTTCATCATCAGTTTTGTCAAAGAGAAACTGAATGCAGTCAAATTATGGTTTGATGTGGAAAAACTTTTTCCTAATTTTCTACTAGAAACTAGAGATGGCACGATACCACTTTTTTATGTCCGATACCGATATCATAAATTTGGATATCTGCCGATACGGATATGAATCCGATATAGTTTTTTAATCAACAAAACAGTTTTTTTAATATCTTGCTGCATTTTGTATAAGTTCATACTCAAGTTTAAAACAACAACTACACTAAAGTTATTCTGTTATACCTGTATGCAAAAAAAAATATTTCATAGTTCAGCAATACTGATCAATCTAATAAACTTAAACCTGCACCATCCTCCCTATTC
>NW_005187461.1:91812-100273 GCF_000239375.1 Pundamilia nyererei
GCTTACGTCACTGTCATGAGACGTTCTCGCAAAAAAATCACGGTTTTAGTAACGCAGTAACGCAGCGTTCCTACGGGAAAGTAACGGTAATTTAATTACCGTTTTTGCAATAGTAATCCCTTACTTTACTCGTTACTTGAAAAAAGTAATCGGATTACAGCCCATCTCTGGTCCTAGCACAGAGCCTTGTGGGACTCCATGGCTAACCTTTGTGTGCATCAAACTTCTCATTTACACGAACAAACTGGAATCTCAGATGGATGCGATTCACCAACTGAGCCGTTTCCTTTGATACGCGTGTTTATGTTAGAGACTCGCTGACGTTTGCTTCTTACAGATGCACATCTCAAGGTTATGTGTGGGAAAGACCACATAGCAATCAGAGCAGCGGAAGCTTTTTTCGAGTATCACGGCGTGCCGCTGGAATCGCTTCACTTGCCAAACAAATCTTGTGGTGCCAAGAGAGAGCATATCGACGGCGTCCCGTACTACGTGTTCAGGGTTTCCAAACAAAAATACGTGACCTGTGGAGGACTGCCGTTTGAGGTGCAGCTCAGCACAATTCCTTTAATGTCTGCGCCAGCCTAGAAAAGGATGAGCACCTCAATGTTTTGTTTCTTTTATTGTCCCCTTACAGAAAAATGTAACTCACATCTGGTTTTCCCTGAGTGTGAGGTCAGACCCTCGGGTTACTGGAAACATCATTAGAGATCCAGTTATCAGGATGGATTTCACGTGCATGTATCCATTCATCAGAAGAGTCAGTCTGCCTTTTTCAGTTTCACCAATCTCCAGGTGAGGGGCGAAATAAACATCTTTTCCATCATGGTACTTCACTTTTCTTTTCTTTTTTTAAGCTGCCTTTGAGCATTGTAATAAGTCTGTTCAATTGATGGACCTCTGAAACCCGTCTGCTGAAGTCTTTGCAATGAGTTAATGATTTTCTGTCCATTGAGTATTCAGAGCCACGAACAACCCGCCTTTCTTGACTTTCTTCTGTTTACGTGCAGCGAGACGGTGATGCGAGTAGACGAACTTGAAGCCAAGATACGGATGATGTTGTACACAGACCACACTTACACTAAACCTTACACAAGCTCTCCAACCATTGAGCTCCGAGACAAGGTGGGTTAAGATTTTAACCAGTCACAGATGAAACTGATGCTTAGACACAAGGATGGACTTTTGGTTCTTTGCAGCAGGTTTCAAATTCACCTGTGCTGTGCTGCAGCCTGCCTTTATGCAACACCTGAGCTAAGCAGGTACATGTAGTGCTAGTCAACGTGCACTCAGGGCTGTAGAAATATTACTCAGATTAATAGGGTTTTGTTCATATCTGATGGCAACAAGTAGAAGGGTTTAGTGCTAAAATCAGTCACTGTTGCCCTCCTGACCACGGTCTGACTCATGATGCCAGCTGCAATGGTGGTGCCATTTTCCAAGACTGTTGGGTGGTGGTTTTGTAAATGCTGATCTGTTATCTTGGACAGAAGCTGCCCAAGAGCAGTTTGATTATGCACAGGTTACAATGCTGATGTGCCCTGGTTCAAATGCAATAGAATAGCCCTTTACTGTCATTGTGCGTGTACACTAGAATTGTGGGTGCTCCACACCAACGGTGCCAGAATGCAATATAGATGGTAGAAAACAGGAATAAATGGCAAACATCACGGGGGTTTCATTGGCATGCTTGACCATGACATGGCCGTGGCTGGGCTCATCTCTGATGCAGATGAGACGGCGTACAGGGCGCAGGTAGAGAACCTGTCCCGCTGGTGTTTAGAAAACAACCTGAAGCTGAACGAACTCATAATGGACTTCAGGAGGCACAGACCGGTCCCATTAGAAGTGGTGGAATCTGTCTCCACCTTCAGGTTTCTGGGCACCCACGTCGCCGTCCATCTCACCTGGACACACAACACCAACGCCCTGGTAAAGGGGGAGGTGGTGTGCAGGGTCACCTCAAACTCAGAAAAGAAGGCTCAGTTTGAGGGGGAGGTTTGCACATCTTGGGTGTGTGTGTGTGTGTGTGTGTGTGTGTGTGTGTGTGTGCGCGCTGAGGTGGAAGACACAACGAGTTGGCCGGGCTAAAAGACAGATATCTGCAGCAGATGAACAATACATGAAAGTCATGTCCTTAAAAAATGGGGGAATCCAGTGAAGACCTGAGAGAAGCATCTGGTTCTTCAGCTGAGTAATTCATGAACAGTTTACCTCTGTGGTAGAGCGGCTGTCATGAAGGCATTTACAAGGGAGGGAAAACCTGAGGTGTGCCAAGGTACACGAACGGTAGCAACAGGCGTCACGGAGCGATGCATCCAAATATCATCAGTCTCTACAGACGAGGTCAGAGCAGCACACCAGGATGTCTAAAGTCATCTGTGAAGCACGGAGGCTGTTATGGTTTCAGTAGTATTGATGATCTTGTCAAAGTCGTTAACGATATGAAAAGTACCATCAGATTTACATTATCATCTGCAAAGCTTGTGATTGGCAGCAGCTCCATTTTTCAACATGAATCCAAGGACTGCAAATGCAGTGACAGTATACATGGTTAGTTGGTGATTGGCCTCCAGATCTTAACGTTACTGAAGCAATGGAACAAAGGCAGCCAACATCCAAAGAGCAGCTCTGAATGTCCTTGAAGGTTGGTTGACGATGTAGAAACTCTCTTTGCCTCAAATGTTTCCATTTATGTTTGCACGTTTCAATAAATCTGTCCTATTTTCCTAACAAAATATCAAGAAATGAGGGGTTGCTCAGGGCTTTTGGATGAAAACCATATTTCTGGTCCTCCACACCTCACCTGTGTGGCTCTGTTGTCCACAACTGGTTCCCAGCACTGAGTTGGAGAACCACGCGTTTGACCGTTCAGGCTAAATGCTGAAAATGAGGTTTAAAGGGACGAAACGTTTAGCCGAGTTTATGCTCGGGGTGAAATTAGTCCCAGCTAATGTTCTACACACTGATGGTGGCTTTGACTTTGATGTTGCCTTTGTAAGCACGCTCCCATTAGAGATGACCTCAACTGGGATTAGCAGGTCAATCCTTTCTCTGCCATCAAAGAATCAAATCAGAAGATTGGGAGTTTTGACATTTATTCTTAGAAAATCGTCTTGGTTTAAGTGCCTTCTGAAGAACCAAATATTAATTAAAGTGAATTGTTTTGTTTTGCACAGGTATATGTCGAGGTTACAATGATGGAGCCTGCAGATTTATTTCTGCTCCGAGTAAACGAGTGCTGGGCCACACAGTATCCCCAGCCCAACTCTACAGAGGGATCTGTTCACTCCCTGCTTCAGAATGGGTCAGAACTTCTCTTTGTGTTGTTTCTGGCACATGAACGATGAACTCCTCACATCCAGTGACTTCTCTCATCCCAGGTGTGTGAAGGACCAAACGGTTTCCTTCCTTAATATAACCGAGGGACAGTCTGGACGTAATGGGCAGAAGTCCACCGTCCGCTACAGCTTCGACATGTTTCGCTTCTCAGCAGATCCGCACGACCTCTACCTGCACTGCACCGTACAGCTGTGTGACCTGGACGACCACGAGTCCTGCATTCCCGTGAGCTGCTGCTATTATTATTGAGGGCGCTTTAGGAGTGTGTGGACACGATGAAGTGCATCGTTTTTACCGTCTCATCTTTGACTTTTCTCAGGAGCATCGTTCTTTTTCAGAATTGTAACTCGATCAGTAAGAGAGAAGCAGTGAGTGCCGACCCTGCTCAGGGTCTCCTCACCTATGGCCCCATCAGGATCGAAGTACCAGACAGATCTCAGTCCAGTAAGCTCCCGTTTCTATATCAATCTTTACACTCTGCCTGCTGCTCCTGTAGCATCAGCAGCTTTCTGCTAATGAGAAACGTGTCCCTTCATTCTCTTTAAATTTCACATTTGTTTCAGGCGTACTGTTGGCGGTGGTGCTGCCTGTAGCAGCTGTGTGGACTCTCGGCTTCTTCCTCGTCATCCTCATCACTGTGGCCAAGGCTGGCAGAAAGAGGCTAGCGAAAATAGAGGAGCAGTGATGACAATGCTGCTGGCAGCACAAATAAAACATTAAAATGTGCATTTTTTTCCCTTTGTATTATTATGACGACCGTAACAAGTGTTCTCACAGACTGTGGGTGTCAGCTGAGGAAAGCATGGCTGCAGAAGGAACTGGTGACCTTTAAGCAAAAGTCAAGT
Source organism: Pundamilia nyererei (assembly GCF_000239375.1). NCBI lineage: Eukaryota > Metazoa > Chordata > Actinopteri > Cichliformes > Cichlidae > Pundamilia > Pundamilia nyererei. The sequence continues at coordinate 96,000 of NW_005187461.1, forward strand.
TTCATCTAAGATGATGCCTCGTGAGCCCAAAAGAGATTAACTTCTGTTATATTTGCAAAAACTGAGATCCAGACACATCATTAACAAAAGCAACCAGGCTTATGGCAAGTTTGTGAACTGGAGGCTGAGTGTTGTTAGGAAAGCTTAACATTAGAAATGCAATGTTAGATATTTCAATGTCTAATTTTCTCCGTAACTCGATTAATGAAGGCAGCAAATTGTATGGAGATGAAACTGTCCTGTAGCTTCAAATATCTGTGACGTCACTGCGCGTCACTCTAGTGTCTGGAAATTTTGTTAAAGAAAAAGCGAATTTTAATCGTTTTATTTTGAGGACTTGAAATAACACGACGCGTGTTTCATGAAGATTTTTCTATAGTTAAATAAATGGCTGTGGTCACGTGGACCTGCTGCAGCGTCCCATTCACAGCAGCAGAGGGCAGACTGACCATTACCTTGTGTGGCCTTTTGTTGGGGTCAGGTTTGTTGAGCCATGAGGGGGAGGTCTTAACAGGAAGTCGGTAACAGATATTTTATGGCGGATTCTTTTGTCCGATGATGGGCTCAGGCATGCTGCGCGGTTAAAACGTAAAGAAGTCGATTTCTGCAGCGGGAAAAGTGAAGTTTCTCCCTCGGGTTGATTTTTGGGGGGTTACTGCGGTCGGTTTTTGCAGTAACCCCAGAAACGGCGCAACAAGTACTTTACTTTTCATGCGCTCATTTCGGTGCTCGGACGCTTGAAGTTGTGACTTTCAGCAGGATTTCTCCTCAGCTGCCGGTCAGCCATTGTGACCGTCAGAAAGGGGCAAGGACTTGTGCTGCATCAGCTCCGTATGAGGAAACAAACACTTGGATGCTCCGTGAGGGAAGCTGTCCCGGATCGACCAAGAATGGAGTAGAAACACTTTGTTTTCTCGGGCTTTTAAATGTGCCTTAAGTTTCTCAGCTGAACAATAATGGCCCGATAGATCACTTTCCGCAGGAGTTAAATGTAAAAGCATCTGCTTGTCGGAGGAAGCGGCTTGGTTTGATATTTGCCATTCAACAAGTCTTTGCGTCCGAGGGAAGGATGACATCCCAACAAACCTGGGCTCAGATCATCACGTCCGCGTCCTTACTCTCCCTGGTCTTGTGCAGCGCGGTGCCAGATGACCCAGAGGAAGAACGCTTCAGCGCCGAGGTACGCTGAAGGCTCCGTAGGGGAGAGACTGCCATGTTGTTTAAATCGTTGTTGCTGCACATTGAAACGAATCATCCTGCTTTCAACAGTCTCACTGCAGAATTAGATTACAGCGGGAGCTCGTTTGACCTTTGTCCTCTTTCCAGATAAGAGCTCTGCAGGTGTGACCGACGTCCGTCAACAAGGAAACGATCAGACACATTGTTACCACTCAAAGGAAACACTCGGGTTTCCTTTGAGTGGTAACAATGTGGCATCTTTAGACCGCAGAGTGAAACTCGGTCATTGTGAAAACTCGCCTGGAAATGACTTTGATGTGTTGTCACCTGTGATTATTTATTAGTGAGTTTATCCCCCAAACACAACACGAAGGCTAATGAAATGTATTTTTAAGCTCTGCTTTTAAAGGTTTGATAGGGACATCATTCAAACGTGTCACGTAAACCACACGGCTGTAGGAAAGTTTCTCTCTGGCAGGTTTGGCCCGTCCGGCTTCATAGCGACACATTTGATTGGTTAAGATTTGTCCTGCTAGCAAAGACCCTCTGAGGATTTTCTGTTGCATGTGGGGTTTTCGTGTTCTCCTGCTGAGGCACATGTTACCTAACATCAGGACCCTCCCCCACCCATCTGGAGCCATCATCCTGTTTTGCCTGTTCTGTGACTTCGTGGCTCAGTTTCAGTGCCATCAAACATGAAACGAAGAAGAATAATTCACAACATGTGACGCTTCATTCAGCAGGGACCTCAGGCACTCATGCAGAGCTATAGGTTTAGCTGGTGTACCCACAGGACTGACGTGCAATTTATTTAATGTCAGTTTTCCCGTTTCTGTCCTCTCTCCCCGTCTTGGCTGTCACCGCAGGAACGAAGGAGCAGGAATGTCCTGGTATTAATGCAAGCCATCTGGTTTGTTTCTACTTTCTCTTTCCTCCCGACTCCTCAGATGCTGCTCTTCCAACAGCTGGGGCTGTCACGCTCATGTATACACCATGCATTCCTGATGCACAAGCACAGAGACCTGCTATCTTAAGGAAACCTGACGACCTCTTCTATTTTCCTTCCACGCAGGAATGGCTCCGTAAATTCGGCTACCTGTCTCAAGCCAGCAGGCAGATGTCCACCATGCAGTCGGCTCAGATTATGTCCAAAGCTATCAGCGACATGCAGCGCTTGTATGGACTGGAGGTGACCGGGAAGGTGGACTCTGCTACGCTCGCGTAAGCTCTTTATGTGCTGAGAGCAGTGACCACAAAGAGAGCTCAGGGATATTGTATAGACTCTTTTTCTATTCATTTGCATATTATGAATTCAACGTGTGTGTGTGTGTGTGGGGGTGGGGGGGGGGGGGGTGGATGGAATGACAGTTCCAGGCACAAATCCCAAATACCAGCATGGCTTTTCCTTCAAAGATTTTCAAAAATAATTTTACTGCAAATTCTCAGCTGGAAACACTGTTTGTGGTTTTCTTGTCAAGTGTGAAGACGGTCAGTTTGTGTCTGTGTAGTGAAACTACAAAGACCTGCATCTTAGATTAGCTCTTCATAAAGCCTGGAAACTGAGGGATACATCTGCATCTTCTTCCACTTATCCAATTTACAGTGGCAGGGGGTTGGAGCCTGTCCCGGGTATCGTAGGGCAAGAGGGGAGGGTATAATTTAGGACTGCCAATAAACCCAGCCCCTTATACCCACTATCATGCAAAGGGAACATGCAAACTTCACAGAGGATTTGAACTCTGACTGTGAATTAATGGTGCAAAGCGCCACAACACCGCCCACACTTTGCTGAAAAGTCCAGGTTACAGCAGCCGGCTGGGGAATGTTCCCAAGAGCTGCATCAATATACAGTCAGGTCCATAAATATTGGGACAAGTCTAACATTTTTGGCTGTATACACCAGCACAATGATTTCTAATGAAACGAACAAGATGTGCTTTAACTGCAGACTGTCAGCTTTTATTTGAGGGTGTTTACATCCAAAGCAGGTGAACAGGGCAGGGTAATGGGACAGAATAAGAACCACTTTTTAATACTTGGTTGCAAATCCTTTGCAGTCAATCACAGCCTGAAGTCTGGAACAGACATCACCAGACGCCGGGTTCCATCCCTGCTGATGCTCTGCCAGGCCTCTACTGCAACAGTCTTCAGTTCCTGCTTGTTCTTGGGGCATTTCCCTTCAGTTTTGTCTTCAGCACGTGAAATGCTCAGTCGGATTCAGGTCAGGTGATTGACTTGGCCATTGCAAAACAGTCCACTTCTTTCCCTTCAAAGACTCTTTGGTTGCTTTTGCAGTTTGCTTTGGGTCGTTGTCCGTCTGCACTGTGAAGCGCCGTCCAATGAGTTCTGAAGCATTTGTCTGAATATGAGCAGATAATATTGCCCGAAACACTTCAGAGTTCATGGTGCTGCTTTTGTCAGCAGTTACATCATCAATAAATACAAGAGAACCAGTTCCACTGGCAGCCATACATGCCCACGCCACGACACTTCGAGCGCCATGCTTCACCGATGAGGTATGCTCAGGATCATGAGCAGTTCCTTTCCTTCTCCATGCTCTTCTCTTCCCGTCACTCTGGTACGAGTAGATCTTGGTCTCGTCTGTCCACAGGATGTTGTTCCAGAACTGTGACGGCTTTTTTAGATGTCGTTTGGCAAACTCTAATTTGTCCTTCCTGTTTTTGGGGCTCACTAATGGTTTCCATCTTGTGGTGAACCCTCTGTATTCACACTGGTGGAGTCTTCTCTTGATTGTTGACACACATGCACCACCTCCTGGAGAGTGTTCTTGATCTGGCCAACTGTTGTGAAGGATGTTTTCTTCAGCAGGGGAAGGATTCTTCGGTCGTCCACCGCAGTTGTTTCGGGTCTTTTGGTGTTGCTGAGCTCACCGGTGCGTTCCTTCTTTTTGACAATGTTCCAAACAGTTGTTTTGGCCACGCCTGATGGTTTTGCTGTCTCTCTGATGGGTTTGCTTTGTTTTCTCAGCCTAATGATGGCTTGCTTCAATTCAATTCAATTCAATTTTATTTATATAGCGCCAAATCACAACATAAGTCGCCTCAAGGCGCTTCATAGATACAGATAAAAAAAAC
>NW_005187461.1:102678-116067 GCF_000239375.1 Pundamilia nyererei
AGCGTTCAGATAGCTGCTCTGCTCTGTGTTGGTACAGGGCATTGAAGATGATAACAGTGGGTGGATTATATTCTTAAACTTAGTTACAGCGCTTTCAGAAAGACATCTACTTCACTGATAGTGACAGCTCTTTGGCTCTCATCTTGGCAGTTGACAGCAACAGGCTCCAGATGCAAACAGCACACTTGAAATGAACTCTGGACCTTTTATCTGCTCATTGTAATTGGAGGAATGAGGGAATAACACACACCTGGCCATGGAACAGCTGAGAAGCCAATTGTCCCATTACTTTTGGTCCCTTAACAAGTGGGAGACACATATGCAAACTGTTGTAATTCCTACACCGTTCACCTGCTTTGGATGTAAACACCCTCAAATAAAAGCTGGCAGTCTGCAGTTAAAGCACATCTTGTTCGTTTCATTTGAAATCATTGTGCTGGTGTATACAGCCCAAAATGTTAGACTTGTGTCGATGTCCCAATATTTATGGACCTGACTGTACATGTTTGTTTGGTGAGAATGAGAAAGCTAATCTCATCCAGCTTAATGTGGAACTGAGAAATCCTTTATTGTGTGTGTGTGTGTGTGTGCGCGTGTGTGTGTGTGCGTGCGTGTGTGTGTGTGTGCGCGCAGGGCCATGCGGCGGCCTCGTTGTGGCCTCCCTGACAGAAAGCCCGAGGATCTGGTTGACAGGAAGAAGCGCTACGTTCTGACTGGGCAGCGCTGGGACAAAGATCACATCACCTACAGGTTTCCAGACCAAATGAAACAATCAGACTGCAATAAATCAAAGTGCTCCGCAGCTCTGATACGATTTTACTTCTGACTTCAGTATAATGGACCAAAACATGCCCCCGTCCCTGGGAGAGGAACGGACGTACGATGCGATCCGCAAAGCCTTCGGTGTTTGGAGACGAGTCACGCCGCTCACCTTTGAGGAGCTACCACCTGGACACGGCGTCAACAGCAGCCAGACGAAGCTCGCCGATATCCTGCTGCTGTTTGCCTCCGGTTTCCATGGTGATATGTCACTGTTCGATGGCGAGGGTGGGTCTCTGGCGCACGCCTACTATCCCGGACCGGGAATAGGTGGGGACACGCACTTTGATTCAGATGAGACTTGGACACTGGACAACGAAAACCCGAAAGGTCAGTGGGTTTGTTTTTTTCTGCTTATGTGAGAAATTCAACTTAATCTCTGAACAGTCGCCGTTTTGGTCGATATCAGCTGGGAGGCAACCTGGAAGGATGCGGTCGTACTCGGTGACCTGACTCGCTTTGACTCCGCAGTGATAAATGTTTGGGCCGAGAGCTCAGTGCCTTTTGTGTTCGTTTGTGTGCGCACCAACCACAAAGCAATGTGCATTTCCCTTGTTGTGCACACTCAAAGCAGATGACCCACAGCTACGCCTGTCTCTCTCGCAGGTATGGATCTGTTCCTGGTTGCGGTTCATGAGCTCGGTCACGCTCTGGGTCTGCAGCATTCGGATAACCCCAGAGCCACAATGGCTCCTGTCTACCAGTGGGTCCACACACAGAACTTCACGCTCCATGAGGATGACATCAGAGGCATACAGTACATATATGGTGAGAAGAACGCGCTCTATGCATGTCTTTGGTGATACAGAGTTATTTCTACCAGCATGAGATGTTCTTTTCTTTGGGCTGCAGAGCTTCTAAATCTCTGTATGCAGAAGAGATGTGAAACCCCACAGTGCTCTGGAAATTATGGATATTACTAGAAATGATGCTGATTATCGTCATGGTGAATCCTTGCACAGCGGTCCAGTGCAGTGTTTGGGGCTACTTAAATGCATATTAGCAGTATTTATGGAAAAACACTATTGAATCTAAAAGCAAATGCCCCAAACTTTATTTTGTCTTTCATGATTAACATTTCAAATCTGCCCTACCCCTGCAGCGAAAGCCTTTCCATCTATTCTTGATTGTCCGTGTTGTCGGGCTCACCATCCTCAGAGGGGTGTCATCATCTTCTGTTTCCATGCTGAGCTTTGATCGCTGCGCTGTTAGCGAGCCAAACGTCAGTCATCGCTCTCACGTCACATCTGGATCCTTACAGAGGATGCAGGAAGCAGCAGATGCAGAATGTCATGCATTCCAGTATGATGAGCCCATCTTCTTCCTCCTGAATAGATGGCGTTGTTGATTAACAGACGCCGTTTGTCGGCGTATCGCGCTGCATTAAAACCACAGACGTGAGTTGTTCGCACTTGATGATTTATGAACTTTGCATTTCTTTCGCTTTAGATAAAAACGAGGATTTTCTGCAGGTTTCATGCCTGTTTTGATTTTACATCCCGTGACGTTTGATTCTCTCGCATCAGCTGTTTTATATAAATCCGCCTCTGAGTAACAGCTCGGAGCTTTTAGCGCTCTGAGCTGGAGATGGTTGATACAAAACTGAGCTTAAAGCAAGAGCGAGCGTTTACCGTGTGGTCAGACACACGACCCGAATAAATCCAAGTGCTGCTCGTTATGGCGTTTGCTCACAGCTTCCTCCTGATTGGCTACGAGTGAATGCTGCTGACATCTTTGGGTTTGCGATGTATTTTGCTTTGGAGCCAAAAATGTTGTAACATCGGCGGCTGTCAGCCTCGTCCTGGAGCTTTTTCCTTTCTTTGTGCAGAGACGCAGACACGCCCGCTGTCTTCCTGTGAGGATAGCGGCCGACTAGGGTCGTTGTAAATGTGAAGTTTTTATTCCACTGAAACGCAGCTGAATTTAAAAGAAGAAAACTGATGACAGTATCTTTGTGCTGCGATGGCCTCAGTTCTCGTTTGGCAGCACGGAGCTTTTGTTGTTTTGCTGCAGACGGTGGATTTCTTCACATACTGGCCTCGATGTGTTCTGAGTAAAGCCTTTGGTCCAGTGTAACCCACGCATCTTGGAGCCCATCAGCTGATACCTATTGCATAACTGACTTTATCTGTGTGTTTTCCTCTCTTAGCAACCAGCAGATTTTTCCAATGAGCAGCAGCAGAGTGACAGTCGGTCACAAAATGGAAAACTGCGTTCGCTCTGCAGAGTATTTAGTCGAAAGGAAGCGAATAAAAGCAAGTATTAATGTCTAATGCCACACAGACTGGAGCCTTTCCTGTTGCCTCCTTTCCCCCCCAAGGTCCTCCCCTCATCACAGATGCTTCGCCTACTTCTCCGCTCGCCCCTGACGATGAACCCAGCGTCGACTCCCCCACCTCCCCTTCTGTCCCAGAAGAAGAGCCCACCACTTATTCTCCAGCCGATGCCCCACGCGTCCCGACGGACGCCGACCCGGATCCTCCGGCCCAACCCGAACCGAGCCCCGGTCCCACCTCGCCTCCCATCCTCCCTACCTCCACCACCACCCAATCCCCGCCTGTGCCAGAACCCGTCACTCCACGGAAAGACATCCCTCCTCCTCCTCGGCCTCCCAAGCTGCCAGACAACCAGCCCCCTGACATCTGCGATGGAGACTTTGATACAGTGACCATGCTGAGGGGGGAGATGTTTGTCTTCAAGGTAAACAAACAGGGCTTTGCTCACAGCTGCAACGTTCGAGTCATGCGAGGGAAAGTAACTAAGACGTGCATCGTTGTTTTGCTTTTGCAGGGTCGTTGGTTCTGGCGGGTTCGGAGGAACCGCGTCCTCGATAATTACCCCATGCCGATATCTGTATTCTGGAACGGTCTCCCCACCGACATTGACGCAGCGTACGAACGTCACGACGGCAAATTTGTCTTTTTTAAAGGTACGTCACAGCTGCTTATTCCAAATGAAACCAGCCACTTCCACAAAGCGTCGCCCACCTGCTGAGCAGCGAGTGCGTTACGCCTCGACGTTATTCTAGTTTAGCTCTAGTTCCTCATTTCGCGTCCTCTCTGAGGAGCAACGTAACATGAACTGTTCGATGCAAACTCTGCATTCGTCTCCTGCACAACTTGATTTACAAGGTTCTGAATCACACGGATTTGAGTAAAAATGTTTAAAACACCACAGAAAAAGAAAAAACTCCCCTCAAAAGAAGAAAACATTACGACACGATTGCTGCAAACTGAACGAGAGCAGCGAGTTTGCATTTATGAATGTGTGTTTGAGTTCACTGGGTGTTTTGAACAGGCCTGTGCAGCGTGGCAGCTGTTATTGGCTCCGCTCCGCTCCAGCTGAGCCCGGACGGCCTCATGAAAGAGGTGGAGGGGCTTACATCAGCCTCTCTGACTGCGCTGCTCCAGATGTGAGCAGCTGTGGTGCTTTGCTGTGCGTTTTCAGGATTTCTGATCAGGCTCGGACACTTCAGTACATTTTATTGGCCTGGAGCGCAGCGCAGCAGCCTGGCAGTAGAAGCGGAAAGTGGCTGAAAGTGTGTCCAAAGATTAGGCTTAGGAGAGGAGTCAACCCTCACATATGGAAGTCTTGGAAAATGTGTGTATGCATGCCATTTCAACCTCGCCTGTCTTTTCTGCTTTTCTTCTGGAGTGAGTAAACCTGCTGATGTACACCATGTGTGCTGACCATGAGCTTCTTTTCATCTTCCTTTCTTCTCCTCAGATTTACCTTTGCCTTATTCTTCCCTCTGTTGGCCGTGTCAGAAACACGAGCTGTGCGGGAAAGCTCGACTCGGTGTGCTTTTGTTTCTTTGGACAAAGCGTCGTCTCCATCTGTGCCTACAGGTGACAGATTCTGGGTGTTCAGGGAGGCTGACGTGATGCCAGGGTACCCACAGCCCTTATATCACTATGGAAAAGGCGTTCCTCCACACGGGATCGACACAGCGATCTGGTGGGAGCCCAACGGACACACGTACTTCTTCTCTGGAGACAGGTATGATTCGGCTACACGGAGCGCGGAGGTTTTAACGCCGCGTAGACTTCTTAATACGTCTTATTGTCTCGCAGGTACTGGCGATACAACGAGGAGACACGGACCACAGACCGCGACTTCCCCAAACCAATTAGCAGATGGGGCAGGATCCCTCCCTCCCCTAAAGGAGCCTTCCTCAGCGATGATGGGGGTAAGTCAGGAGTTTAAATTGAGCAATTTGCCCGGGTTTTATTTTAGCAGTGGGAACATCCAACAGCTTCGGTTTATGAGAATCACAACAAACATCAAAAGCTTCGCCTTCACTGTTGGAAGCAAGAGAACAGCCTGACAGAGCAGCAGGGTGGAGGTGGAGGCAGCGAAAGAAGGAAAGGTTGGAGGAAGCAGTGAAGCAACAAAGCAGAGAGAGGAAGGAGAGCGCTGGTCTGTGGGTTGGCCCGTCCTTCCTTTTGGAAATCAGATTTGTGTCCGAGCAGCTCTGAATGCACTCGGTAAGAGTCGGATCACATCTCCACCCAGACGCTGTGCAGGCAGCCTGTGCAGCACAGAGAAGAATCTGTGCTTATTCATGCAGCATGTCGTCAATAAGTGCACGAAGGCGACAGATTTCAAAGGATTCATTGCATTTTGCTTTTATTTTATCCAATAATTTGGCAGACTTGACTAATATAGTCAGGCCTGGCCGTCACCAAAGCGGCGCACTGTGAGTCTTTGCACACGACCTTTTGAACGTGCAGCGATTCTTTCTTCTGCATGTTTGTCGCACTCGTACGTTTCTGGTCATCAAACAAGTTTACAATATTAGAGAAAAGTAATCTGAGTACCGTAAATAGAAAAGACTGTTTTTAAAAGATTTTATTCATTAGTCCACCTTCTGAAAAAGTTTGTTATTAGAATTTGTTTGATGATCTGAAACATTGTGACAATAATGCAAAATCATGAGGGGAAATACGCTTTCATAGCACCAAGTTACAGAATACAGTTACAGGATTAATCGGCGCGGGTCGCCTCTGCAGGTTCGCTGCTGAACACGACGAGGTCGGCACGTAACCCTGGAAAACCACAAGTTCATGTTTTTGATGATTTGACTAATAGGATGCGATGAGTGAATTTATTTTGGTATCTTTGGACGGAGCCTCTTCCTTGTTTGTGAGAGCTAGCTGTAGCTGTAGCTGTACTGCGCACATTCACTGCCTGTTAGATTGATCTGACTCTATAATGGTCTACAGCCAGAAAGGCTCTATTCACATGAGGGGGGCTTGCTCCCAAACATCAGCACTGTGCATGCTGTATAATCGGCATCAAGTCAAAATGTCTCCTTTCTTCTCCTCGTGCAGCTTACACCTATTTCTACAAAGGCACCAACTACTGGAGATTTGACAATCGCAGATCCGAAGCAGACAAAGGCTATCCCCGCTCCATCCTGAAGGACTTCATGGGTTGCGTGGGGGTCCCCGACCCAAAGCCCGACGCAGACGCCGAGCCGGAAGACAAACCGGTCGAGCCTTCAGACCGAGGCAAAGACGAGCACAAAGAGCCAGACAGAGACGCAAACTGGGAGCGAGAGGAGACCGCTAAGCCTGACAGCACAGAGGAAGAGGAGGACAAAGACGTGAACGTGGTCGTGGCTGTGGCTGACAATGAATCAAAGGTCATGACCCTGGTTATGGTGGTCGTTCCCCTGGTGCTCATCCTGTGCATCCTCGTCCTAATCTATGCCATCCTCAGGACTCTTCAGAACAAAGAGACACCGAGGGCCTTGGTGCACTGCAAGCGCTCGCTGCAGGACTGGGTGTGACGCTCGAGTCGAAGAGAGTTCAGGTGTCCGTCGTTCATCTGGTGCAGCCGTCCAGTTTTTACTTTTGGCGTTAGAGGAAAAGAAGCTTTGAAAAAGCTGACGATGGGCCCGTTAGTCATTGGGAGAACTTTCACTGCTCGTGTGACGTGATAAAAAATTGTGAATTCAGCGCCTGTGGAGCTTTAGCTCGGCCACAGGTTTTTCTGCTGTGCCTCTCTCTGTGCCTTCCAAAAGTCTGAAAAGGTCCCCCCCCAAAAAAACCCTTTCTTTAAAATAGGTTTTCACCAGGGATGTGTGATTGCATCAATTCCAACTGGACTGAGGACGTTTGGGGGATTATTTGTAGTGTAAATGCAGACCAAGTCTTTCGAGCACATATATTAGAAGCACCGTCACATAAACACGTTTGCTTGCATTAATAAGAAGCTTTTTAATGAAGATGCTTCAGCAGCGTTTCTTCTGTTTAGAACAGATCGTTTGCACTTTGCCGTCTCTGTTGTGCTGTTTGCGTCTCTGCAGGCCGAGCTCGTCCTCCTACCAGCGCAGGAATGTTCGACAGCTGCGTGTCCATGACTTGCCCGCTTCCCACTGAGCCCATTATGTCTGACCTTTCCTGCACACATGACACACATTAGCTCAAAAACAGCTTGTATCTGCACTGATTTGTGCATGCATGTTCGCTCATCCACCCGCAGCACGTAGCTTTTCTTTTCCTGCACAGACACTTAGGCTCCAGCCTCCCCTCCTCCTGCCGCAGCCTCTTGCAGACTGCAGCGCTACAAACACGATCCCAGCGGAGACGTGCTGATATACGGCCGGTGCCGGCGTTAGGATTTATTCGCCTTTTTATGAGCGCTATCGAGAATTATCGAGGTCTTTTATAAAATCTGCAGTGTCAGCCTGTGGAGAGTGAAAAAGCAACTGTGTCCTCTTTTTGTCTCTATTGCTTTTTTAATGCTAAACAGAGTTAAAGCTAATTATGTCTACGAGGGAGAGGCCTGAATGGGTGAGGGTCTGGTTTCCATTAAGGCCACATGTTGCAGATTTAGGGCCGTCAGGCATGAGGGGAGGCGGGGGAGTCGGGAAAAATGCAGAAGGGGGAGTTATAAAAAATGATGGCGGTGAGTAAAGAGTAGAAGGGAAATGAGAGGGAAGGAGATGAGGAGAGGAGGAAAACGAAGGAGAGGGAGGGCTCTGTCAGTGTTTCCTCAGGTTTCTGCATAAAAGGACGAGCGAGGGAAGGAAGGAAGGAGAGAGGGAGGTTAGAAGGATTTAGAGGAGGAGCAATGCTGGCGTTGTGCCTCCTGACCTACATTGGGCCACTGGAGTCCGCTTCTCCTTTTCAGCTCTTGTTTCTGCTGCGCTCTGTTTTCACGGCTACAGATGACTGTCTGCTTTTTCTCTGCTCGCTTTTCTTTCTTTCACTCATGTATTTTCCCCGGTGTGTTCATTTCCTCCTCCACTCTTCTGGAAAGTCAGCTCAAGCATGTACAAGATAATGAATCCACAGAAGCATCTGCAGGACGGGATCTCGTCTTATGTCTTTCCCGGCTCATCGATCAGCATTTTAAACTTGTTAACCTTTGCATCGAGTTTCGTCGTGACTTGTTTTCCCTCCTGTGGATACTGCGGCGGCGTTTTTTAAAGAACTATATAGATAGTACGGGAAAGGATTTCTTACTTTTTTTACATTATCATTTGTAGTTTTGCACATTTTGTGTGCATTCAGATGTTTTGTTAGAGCAGCAGTAGATTTTTTTTGATGATGATGATGATGATGCATGCAGGGCATGTTCGATAAGGCCTGTGCACTCCAGTGTAGAGTACATTAAAGGTTTCACATAAAACTCAAATAAAAAGCAACACGAGTCGTCTTTGCTGCTGCCTGTTTCCATGCTGTGTCTGAAACTTCAAGTTCAGCAGTTTTATTCATACTTTTGGCCACAAGAGGGAGTCGTTGCTCCAGGACATGGTGAAAACTTGATCTCACGAAACTGCATTTTTTTCTACTTAAATCTTTAATATTATGAATGTATGTCGATGTTGAATAATAAGAATCTTTCAAAGGAAATATCTTTGTTGCATTTATTTACATCTAAAGTCAGCAGTGACTTTGTAAATCACAACTTTATTTGCGGTCTAATGCAGCGGTCCCCAACCCCCGGGCCTCGGACCGGTACCGGTCCGTGAGTCGTTTGGTACCGGGCCGCGAGAGTTGAGGCTCAGCTGTGAAATGTATAGTTTTCAGGGTTTTTATCGGTTTTCAGCGTCATTTTGTTATTTTGTTATCGTTTTATCGTTTACTCGGTTTTCCTGGGTCTTTTCACCTGTGTTATGAATAAATCTTCTTTTTTTCGGTACCAGTACTGGTTTTATTTTGTTGTATTTATGCGCGACACCTTAAAGGCCGGTCGGTGAAAATATTGTCGGGCATGAACCGGTCCGTGGCGCAAAAAAGTTGGAGACCGCTGCTCTAAACGATAAAATGATGGAAATGAAAACAAGCTCCACCTCTAACAGTTTCACTCGTCTAATATTCGCAGTAAGTAAATTTGCAGTTGTGTATTTTTTTTTTAAAGCATATGAAATTTGACTTTGATCCTTTTTCAGTGTTTTTCTGTTGGTTTGAGTAAAGGACCAAAGTATTGAGGTGTGTGTGTGCGCGCGCGCGTGCGTGTGTGCGTGCGTGTGTGCGAGGCTCCTGCGTGACTTCCTTTGTCTTGTACATGAGAGCACCTTGATGTCAGAGGTAATGAGGATTAGTTTCGTCACAGATCATCCACTCCTCAGCTGCTCTCTCTTTTCCTTTGACTCTCAGATTAACTCAAATATGACAAATCGGGGGAAGAGTGTCCCAGCTGGGCACAGCTGTGTATCCGTGTGCTCTCTCTCCTACCTCATCTTTTCCCAAACCAGCCGCCTCGCTGGGTCTAATCCAGCTGTTCAATTAGAATTGAGGACAGTGTGGAAGTACTGTGTCCAGCCAAGGCCCAGCTCTGTGTCATCAGCCTGTTTTCTCAGCTTATCTCCTGCTGAGCTGATAATGAGATCTACCTGCTGCCTCCTGCTTCATCAGCACCATAAATGGTTTTCACTCTCAAATGCAGCACGAGGCTTTTTTTAAATGGACATTTATCTGAACTGGTGACTGTTTGTCCACCTGCCAGGGACAGTCTGTGTTTACCTGGATGATCAGACCGACGATCTGCTCTATGAACCAAATGAATCTGATAGCCATAAAATTGCCTCTTACTGCAGTTGTTCTTTTTCAGCTCCACCTTAGAGCTCGCACGCCATCAACACGCCACGTCTTGTTTACCAGTTTTCTTTTTAACAACGGCTGTCCTGAATCCTCGTTAATCACCCTCTGGCATCGGGCCGTGCTTTCCTCCTCATACCTATTTCCCAATCCTCCCGTTAGCTTTGTCCACCTTCCTTTCTTTCTGCTTTCATTCTTAAATCCCTCTGTTATAGTTGCAACACTCTTCCTCAGGTTGGCGAGTAAAAATGACACCATAATGCAAAAAAGGCTGAAATATCCCCATTTCAAGTGTCAGTGCACCAGCGTCCTCTACACTGTACACTAGTGATGACCAGAAGCAGCTGAACAGTTTTTGGACGCCTTACCTTCGTGTCAGTGTGTTGGATCAGACCGATGATGCCTCACTGGTGGGCGTCGTTTTCATAGATGTGACTGCTTCGATCGGGCTGTGAGTCCCACAGGCAGGGCCGGTGTACAGTTTGGGCTCCAGCTGATAAAAGATATAAAATAGTGAAATGGGAAAAAAAAGGATTCATACTTTTCCTCATCTTGACCTTATTCTAAGATAAGGAGTGATTTTACTTCAAAGGCTTCACTGCTAATTCAAACACGCATTCAGGCATCAGGTTGGGCTCTTAATTATTCAACAAGGTGTTTTCAGACATGTTTGGTTCATACTGTACTGACAGCATCACACAGGTTCTCAGCTCCACATCCGTGATGGGAATTTCCCGTTTCACCAGACGCTCCATTGGATTGACAGCCGGAGGCCGTGCAGGCCATCGAGTGCAGCGAATTCACTGTTACAGTCAAGAAATCAGTTTGAAATGATTTGGTTTTGTGACATCTTGTGTTTGTCCTGCTATCAGAAGATGCCCACACTGATCAGAGACGGATGGACGTCCACTAGGCTGTGGTGTCCAAACAATAAGGGGCGAGAGCATCCCCACCGCCTTTGAGTGCTGACAGAAGTGGATCCATGCCTACCAGTCTGATCTACAGCTGGGATTTTACAAACATATTTAAATGTGATGAATATAATGAAACAAATAAGATTCAGATAAGATTATGAAAGATAACTGCGACTATAAATATTACATCTGCGTGGAACTTTTGAGTCTGAAAATGTTCAGTCAACAGAAGTCTGGAGGAAGGAAGTGCCGACAGAGGCCTAAAGACACAGTTTGCTCTTCATATTTTTACTGATTCAGTGACGTTTAGGCTGACAGAGCGAAACTGTTAGACAGCTGAACGAGCTGAACGAGCTTTGCTGAAAAAGCTCGGACGTGGATGGGAAAAGGTGAAAGTGCTCCAACACGGCAACGATGATCAAGCGACTCCCTTCATTCGTGGTGTCATAGGTTTCTGTCATGGAGGAAACAACCAAGTAAAATACATGACGTAACAAATGTAGAGCAACTTAATATAAGAAGTTTTATAAACTCACAGGAAACACCCAGCAGGGCAGACTAAAGCTGACCACTCCTCCTCTCACTCCTCTTCCTCCTGTCGTTCCAATCTATGACTGCATCAGTAATACACTTCTAAGCCTGACGCGTCTCACACTGACGCTTTATCCCTCACTACGCACTGACACGATGAAGGACTCACACATGCTGAGCAGCTGAGTTCAGTGACCCTGCAGTGTGGGAGCTTATTTAATCAGCAGAATAGTGAGAACGAATCCAAAATGATCGACAGTCCTGTGAAAAGCAAAGATGAAAGAAATTTAGTTACTTTAATAATCAAATTGGATTGAATTCATCTCTCGTTTATGATTCAGGCGAAGTCTCTGCTGCATGTGCTCACATGTTTAAACGACTGTGATCTGACAGAAAGGGACCTTTTCCCTTTCTGTTACAAACAATCCACCACCTGCTGGTTGCTCCGTGTTTTCCCGTGACAGCAGTTTATAGGTTACGGAGAAGTTTCCTCGCCGTTAATCTGCGATTGCTCACGGTCTGGGATTGGGCCTTGACCTTCAGGTGCTGCGGGTTAATCCCGTTAGCCCCGCGGGCATCCGCTGTGAAGATCTCAGCAGACCTGCGCCGGCTGTGCCACACTCTAGCTCCGTGTACCACCGGCATGCAGAACCACCTGTAGGCACGCAGGTAAGGAACGCAGCTCTTATCACGTACACAGTGAAATGTGGAACTTTGTGGGTTACGTAGGTGGTGCTTTAAAACCTGATGGAGCAGACAACCAGTGAAGTTAATGTGGTTTCATTTCCTGTGCTGAGGGAGCGTGTGACCCTCCTCAAAGATTTTTTGAAGCCGGGACTTTAATTTGAACTTTAAAAAATAAAAAATAAATCCAATCAAAGTTAAATTATAATCTTGAACTATTTTCTTTCTTTTTTCTTTCCTTTTTTTTTATAAGTGAAGGGACCGTTTATAATAAGGATATGAGTTGATCCGAGGCACTGAGGATGACAGTTAGTAGATTACTTGGGGCCAGAGTTGCACTATTTAATGCCACAAATTTGAGAAGAGGCGCCTCTGATCTCTGCTGACGACAGCAGCTCACAGTTTTTCAAAGAAGTCTTCTCCGTGGATCATCCACGAGAGGATTCTTCCTTGAAACGATTCCCACTGCTGAAAACACGCGACAGCTCCGAGCGCTGTGAAGCCTTTACCAGACCTTTGTTGTGCTGCATTATGTGTCTAGAGCCAACCTGTAGATGCAGCTGAATGAATGAATCTTTAAGACCGGCCCTCGTTAGCTCACCATCACTGATAGCTGCCCCCTCAGCCAGGCTCGAGTGATGCTGACAAAGGAAAATTCAAACGCATGTTTTAAAAGAACAATCTTGTGATTGACATTTAGAAATAATCCCAGCGTTTGTCTCGTGTCCTGGATGGTGAGATCACGGTGCAGGACATCCTCCGGTTTTACTGACGTCTCCCCCCTGCTGATGAGGATTATCTCAGTGGGCTGATGAACTGTCACCGAGGACAATATGGATAACTCCTGCATATATGAGTGAGATCAGTCAGCACAGTGGCTCTCCTGGAGGCTCTGAGACACTCCATCTTCAGTCGTGCGCACAGGCCGCTTCAAATGTTCTCGTTCCCACATTTCTTCCTTTCTGAGCGATCGACCCCCCGTGGAGCCTCTCGCTAAAGCAGCTTACGGTTTGCTGCTGCTGGAACAAAGTCCTGCCTCCTAACGTCCTCTAACTCTTGACTTCTGTGTGGGCTTTGCATGGCATGCATGATCCTGATTTCTGGGTGTCTCTCCTGTGAGCTGACAGTGTGTGAGCAACAGTGAAGCAGCTGAACGTCTCTTTCAGGCAGCTGAAGAAGCTGCTTTAATGAAGCCACCAGTAAAGAGTTACTGAGTTATTATCATCAGGACCATCAGCCGTGTTTGATGAGCGGCTCTTTAAGAGGCTGACTGTGTGTTTCTGTGTTTTACTTCAACAGGATGTTTAACTGGGTGGTGAAAGTGGTTCCCCAGCCTCCTGATGCTGGGACAGACGATGCTGCCAAGACCCCTGATGCTGTACGACAGC
>NW_005187461.1:116174-122933 GCF_000239375.1 Pundamilia nyererei
TGTTTTCTTTCCTTGCAGCCAACCAAAAATAAAGCGGGTGAGGATTATCTGTAACCTTTTATTCTATTTCCACCTTTATCTTTATACGTGCACATGGATCTACAGCAAATGTCTTTAACTTCTCCTGCAGCTGCAGTGAAAGATGCAGACGAGGTTTCAGAGGAAGGGTAAATGTTTTTGTCCATCAGCATCTTTGTGTCTCGCGGCATGCACAGTTGCTGACTTCTACCTGTCTGCGTGCGCATCCTTTACAGCCAAGCGCAGACTGGAGTATTGGGCTGGTTTTCTAATGGGTTCGTCAGCGCGCTCCCACAGCCTGCGGGCAGCCCCCGACTCAGCAGAGCCAACTCTGAAGCCAAGGTAAGTCTGCAGATGACTGGAGTGAGTTTCTGTGAAGTCGTAGTCGTAGGAGATGATCTATAAAACACAGAATCTAAGCTGCTCGTCTCCCTTACGATGTGGAAATGTCCTGAGCACAGTTTAATAGTATTTTATAAGGTACATCATCATTCAAGGCGTTTCTAACAGAGCACCTTTTTTCCAACACCAAATGTTCACACAGTTTGCCGGGGGCTCGTGTCCTAAGGAGCTGCTGTAAATGAGGCTAATGAACAGCTTTATTCCAGCGACACTAGCACGCATAAACTCACCACTGTGGCTCCTTCTCATGAAGAAATCCTCACGTGAAGCTGAGTTTGTGCAGCTTGTACAGTTATTAGTTCAAATTACCAAAAGAAAGCAGAAGCACCTCCTCATGATCACCTCGCCAACCATGTGACTGATGAACCAACACACACGAGTGTGTCACAATCATTGCATTTGTTTTGTTGGTGTAAAGATGCACTTTTTCTGAGCTGTTTTATTTAAGGTTCATTTTATTTTCTATGCTTCTCTCTTTGTTTCTATATATTCAGTCCGGAGAAGATGGAGACAGGTACAGTATGACTGAACATGAGTTTATAATGAAGTCGCATGAAATCAAATGAAATCGTGCCTCCCTGTCAGGTCTGGAGTGATCACCTGGGTCACTCAGGGTCTGACCAAAGTGCTGCCTCAGCCTGACGACAAGTACAGAGAGACTGAGAAGGACTCGAAGGACGAGGAGCACACGGAGGTTAGAAAACAAAGCCAGAGAATATTTAACATTTAAAAAGTGTCAGTTTGTCCTATGAGCACATCGTCTCTGTGCAGCATGTTTGTCTTTAGGAAACAACAACACCAACACTAAACTTACTGAGTGTTTAATAGAGTTCAATGAACAGTTAAATCAGCCACACTGTGAAGCAGCGTGATGCTGTCCCACAGGCTTAAAAGACTAATCGCGTATAAGGATCAAGGGTATAAAGGAAGTTGGGGGGTATCCTGTTAAACACCTTCACTGCTATCTAAACCAGGGCACCAACACTGATAAACAAAACAACACCGACATCCTGCACCTGCCATCGTCTCTGTGTTACAGCTTCTTTTAATCTCTTTCTGTCTGCTGTTCCAGGTGTACGACGTAGCCACGATGCCAGGTACGTTCCACAATCATGCAAACACACTGCATGCATGTTTCTAAAATCACCCTTGATGATTATGCAGTGAGTTAATAACAAAATGCATGAATGAAATGTGTGTGGGGGGGTTTAAACTCAGATTTCGATCCACTTCCCCACATCCCTGTGGTGGAGATGGTGTCAGACGACGAGGACACAGAGAGTTTGGCCCCTCACTTTCCTCCCAAGTGAGTGTAAACCACCTCCTGCTCCACGTGCACACATGGCAGCCGTAGCGAGGAATAATCTGCACCGCGTTGTCTGAATTGCACCCCAAACACTTACAGGCGTCCTAATATTAAATACACACTAATGACACAAATCACCGAGTTAAATATTCTGCAGACGTTCAGGAGGCCCCCTTGCACGCTCTGTTTCAGTGTGGTGACCTGGATAAAGCAGATAGTTCCTCAGCCGGTCATACTGCCCCCTGGTGCTGTGCCCGTGGAACCGTCAACCAAGTCCTCCTGCACCTCTCTGGATAAAAGTAAAGAAAGCCTGAAAATCCCAGTTTAACAGCCAGAAACTGTGACTTTGTTTGAGGATATATTTTTTGTAAAGTGCTTCATGTTGTCTGCTCCACAGTTCTGTCTCCGCCGCCTGAATCGCTCAGTGGAATCTCACTGGATACTGAAAGCAAGGCCTCTGGGTAAGTCTTGAATAACATCCACGTGGATGAAGCGGGACTTGAGAGTGCCTCCTTTTTAGCAAAGCAGCATTTTGGGGGTTGCTCGTGGTAGATGTGTTTGCACAGTGTGCGGCACACTCCTGACACTTGGGTTTCTGCTCCACAGTGTGGTGAACTGGTTTGTGTCAGGGCTGGGTCTGAAGATGCCGCAGCCTGTTTCTCCATCCAAGGATGAAGCTACTGTAAGTTGTGGGGAACAAACAACAAAACCCTGACACCTGATTTTTCTTCTGCCATCTACTGATTTATGTGTCCCCTGTTTCAGACGGTACCTGAACTCATTCAGAAAGGTGAGTTTTTCCTGTCAGTACTTTTGGATCCTGAGCGCCACAGTTCACAGTTCAATCAGCTGGATTGCTATTCTGTGTTTTCTAATTCTAGAGAAGAGCGTAGAGTTTGTAGAAAAGAACAGAACAGAGTGAACCCGTCTCATCACCAGTAAAAACTCTATTTTGATTTTGAACAGCTCCTCTGCATCAGTGTGACATTTGCAGACTCTTGCATGCATGCTTTCTGTTGAAGCAGCTTCTTGTTTTTTCCTTATAGTTAATGAAGAGGTGTTTTGGTCGGACGGTCGGAGCCTAACTCAGTCCCTCTTCTCCTTCTGTTTCAGGGGGGAAGGTGCTGCGAGCCCCTTAAACAGCAGGAGGAGACGACTGGGGGATGCTCTGACCCGCACAGATAGACCAATAGGCTCATTGAACTGTCAGCAGACAATAGGGACTATAGGCAGCTGTGAATGAACACACATGAACATAGTAATATCTTAAACTCACCTTACTGTACTCTGTGCAGTTTAATATGAATGTAAACGAAATATAACACAGAAAATGTGTTTTATCCTGTAATACTCACATTTCCTGTTTCATACCGGAGCTTTTAGAAGTCGCCGTTTGCTTGGAATTACTGTAGGCTGTGCACCCAAAATCATTTCAATGCTTTTTTCTCTTAAATGACTGTAACAGTGATGTCCAGTCATGGTTTGGAGATTACATTTGCGGCTCCAAAAACGGGCTGTGACATTACTGTAACGTTCCCTGCGTCAGGGTGCGTCGTATGTTCGTGTTGCCATTTCACTATAAAAAACAGCAGCAAGAGACACTGTAACAATCCTGATGTACCTACCATAGAGTTACACACCTTTTTATCCTTGATATGATGATTAAATGGCAGCTATGTTCAGTTATTATTGTGTCTCTAAAGGACCTGCGTATTTAATTTTAGTCCTGTTTCTTCAGAATATTTTGTGTTTTTTTGCTTAAAGAAAGTTGAGCTCAGTTTGGTTCTTGGTCATGTTGCTGTATATTTCAAACTTAACATCAAGCAGAGCCTGCACGAGTCAGTGTAAGACGAGCTGCAGCGTGAGGCTGGTTTGATCTGCGTATGTATCTGCTGTGTAGCCTTGAACTGTGAAATGTGGCCTGGGGGTGTGTTGTGATTTAATGAATGTAGTAAACACTGTAATGGAAGCATGAAGTGAGAATAATAAAGGATCAGTGTGTGAACTGATTTTGTGGCGCTTTCATCAATAACGCCGATAACTGAGAGGTCTTCGAATCCTAACAACAACATTTCCTACCACCAATGAAATCGCAGCTGACGATAGAATTATAAGAGGATTATACTAGTTAAGGTTAAATCCCCCAGTTTTACCAACCAAACAGTTCTCATGCTTATCGCCCTCTCACAGCATCAGCCAAACTCAAACCAGACATGGTGCTGGAAGACGTGGAGTCGGACAACGAGGGCCAGCACAAATGTGCAGATGCTCCCAAAGCTCAAGCTCCGTCCGCATCCCTGGTTCCACCATCACCTGCACCCCAGCAGCAACAGGAAGTGACACAACCCTCACAGTCGCTTTCAGTGGAGTCACAGAAATGCAGCGCCGCCCCTCCAGAGCCACAACCGTCAGAGAGTGCCACAAAAGTATCTCTGGAAGATGCAGAGACCCAGACAGGCCGCTGGACGCCGTTTATTGAAAACATCAAGAAGGAGGCCGAAGGGGTGGCGTTGGCTACCATGGAGGAGCGGTAAGGAGGGCGGACAAATGAAGAGAAACAGCTGCGTCCCTTATCAGATACTGAATGTTTACATCCATCATTGTAGCACCTGGATGCTTTTTTAAAGATATTCTCTGCTGTCATATTTAACACCTTAAGACAATGAAAACAGCCAACAGCGAGAAATGAACCTGATTTAATGTAAGACACGAGATTTTCTTTATCATCAAATGATATTTAGCTCACAGCACAAGCATTTTGTCCTGTTTTCCTTCAGTCTGCTTCAGGAGAGGGTGGAGATGGCCCGGATGGCTGAAGAGGTTGCCAGGCAGACAGCTGAGATGGCCGTTAGACAGATGGCCAGTGAGGGACAGTCCATCAAGCTCTCGCTGGGGAGTCAAGAGCTCCTGGAGGAGCCTGAAGCCGAGTAAGACGGTGTACCCAGAGCAAAAGTTTGTACATATGCTCAGGTTAGCTTTGGCAGCCAGAGCCTGTTTGCGATTTGACGTGAGGCTCCATGTCCACTCTGACCAGGCTGCCGGTGCCGCTAGAAGAGGAGAGCGAGGTGGAGATCAGCAAAGCCCCAGAGTAAGAATTCAAATAAGAGCTTCCTGGTTGTTAACGTCGTTGTAGGACTTTGTCTGTGTCACCGTGCATATCATAGTAGTCTTGTGCTGTGCATAGCAGATGTGCATAAATGCTGATGTTGTTGCTGCTGTTCCCCCGATTGACCCAGCAGCTTGTTGAAAAATAAGTAGCAATGCAACAATATAATATACAGGTTACTTTAAGCTGCAGTCAGGACTTTATTAGGTTATTTGATAGGAAATAAAGGATGTTGTACTAATAAATACACATAGAATAGTGTGTAACCGCATCTTCCAGCAACGTCATGCATTTTCATAAACTTTATTACTTTCTATACCTTTGGGCAGTTTAATGTGTGGACGTCTGCAGGCCTGTGCTACCATCAGTTTCTAGCAAAGTGAATTTTATGTCCTTTTATTTATCCGCACAAAAAGTGCTCATGATATTAAAAATGTGGTTTTTAAGGGAGTTTCAGTTTCAGCTTTCTTTGTCATATGCAAGTTAGCACAGGGTCAACATTGTGTCTGTGTCTGACAAGCTCAACAACAAATCTCTCAGCAGTAGAAAACAGTATAACAGACTGTTATACATATAAATGTACACATGTTTAAATAAAGACATTCTGAGCACTAAACTAAACTTTACAGAGAGAAATAGAAAGTGACGGGTATTGAGGTGTGCGTGTGTGTGCGTGTGCGCGCGCGCGCATGTGTCGGGGGGGGGGGGCAACGTAATTGCACGTAAGTGGCAGGAGTGAGCAGCAGTACAAGATGGGCAATAGAAGTAGTAACAGTTTATAATAACGCAGAACAGAGCGCAGACACGGTGACATGTAGCTCAACTCCTTTGTAAATCTTGTTGACTAAAGTCTGTTTATCAATACGAGCATCGATATTAGACATAAAGAAAGAAATAATCACTCTCTGTTACGACACTAGCACGGTCATTTTGTTATCAGCAGGTCCAAATCCCGCGGGTTCTCGTTATGTGATCTTTGCATCACATCACTGTGTCGTAGCAACCACAGCTTCCCTTGGCAACAGCGGACCCTCTTACCTCCGCGCGCCCGCCTCGTTTCCTCCTCTCAGCTGTTGCCCCGGTAACCCCGCGCACCTGCTGCAGCTGCTCCGCGTCCCTGGATTAAAGATGGACGGACATATCGGAACAGAACCTTTTCCTCGTTGTTTTTCTCATATTCCTAAAACCACCTGATGCAGTTTATGCGTCTCAGCAGCCGAATTAACGCGTGTCGATGCTGGTGGACATTTTTCTGTCGGGACTAATAAAGGTAAACACAGCCTATTTAAAAAACGTGACGCTGAAGCTTACAGAGTTTCTATTTATCATAACTAACGTTTTTCATGTGTAAACAGTAACTCGTGTACAGAGTGAGCTTTTCTGCTACAGGTGGTCACAAAGTCGGTAAATTTGTGCTCAAAGAGAGAAAACAGAAGCTGAAGTTTCTTCATCCACAACAAATATTTCTGATATCCAGTAAAAAGCGTGACGGCTTAAATGACTGTAACCTGGTTTATGTGTCACGTTGGAACCTGCTGAAATATAAAAATAAATAGCAGGAACCAACTCTGTCATAATTGAAGTCTATGAAATGTGATTTTACTGTAATCTCATAACATTAAAACAGAGGAGAACCTCTCCTAAACTTTACGATTAAATTGACTTCCACAATAAGCAGTTCACACACTCAGTTTACAGCCTATTAGGGTCCAAATCCTCATTTGCAGTATGTGTCCAGCTAACAATAACAGCACTGTAAGAATCTGCCAACACAACCAGCTGTGACCAGTGTTGGCCAAGTTACTTGAAAAAAGTAATCAGTAACTAATTACTGATTACTTCCCCCAAAAGTAATCCCATTACTTTACTGATTACTTATTTTCAAAAGTAATTAATTACTTAATTACTTTAGTTACTTTTTAAAACA
>NW_005187461.1:123713-132361 GCF_000239375.1 Pundamilia nyererei
CTTTACTCGTTCCTTGAAAAAAGTAATCGGATTACAGTAACGCGTTACAAGTAACTGCCCATCTCTGGCTGTGACTTGGGTCACCATAAGAGGACAGTTCCCTGTCGCTCCTGGGCCGCCCAACAACCCGTTCTCTTGTGCTGTTCTGCAGGAAGAACGAGAGCCTCCCTCAGGAGGAGCAGAAAGCTGAGACTGAGGAGCCCACCATCGACGAGCCAGGTAGATGCAATTCAAATATATGTTAAAAATGTTTTTATCATTAAGAGGAGTTTCTCTCATGCAGCGTGACATCTTTAAGTAACGTCAACACTCTTCTGAACAGTATTTACAAATGCAGGACATTGTGCTGTGTGTATGATCATAGGTGTCAAACTCTGGCCCGCGGGCCAAATTTGGCCCGCAGCCTAATTACATTTGGCCCGCGAAGCCATACCAAATGACTATCAGAGCTGGCCGACTGGTATTATACAGCTAATGTATATATTGTTTAGTATTAAGCTTTGCTTGTTCCATATTCAATTTTTCAGCAAAACCTGTTTGAGTCCATAAGAAAAGATTCATTCTTCTATCTGAAGTTTTTTTTCATATTAATGTTAGCCCGCGACTTTGTTCCAGTTTTGAATTTTGGCCCACTGTGTATTTGAGTGTGACACCCCTG
Source organism: Pundamilia nyererei (assembly GCF_000239375.1). Classification (NCBI taxonomy): domain Eukaryota; kingdom Metazoa; phylum Chordata; class Actinopteri; order Cichliformes; family Cichlidae; genus Pundamilia; species Pundamilia nyererei. The sequence continues at coordinate 124,372 of NW_005187461.1, forward strand.
CTTATTGGATCTTAGAGCCGCAGGAGGAAACCTCGACCTCACCGCCTCCGAGCAGTGAGCCAGTGGAGGTTTCTGAGCCTAAGCCAGAACAAGCACTAGAAGCAGAAACCAAGAGCCCAGAAGCTCCTCCAGAAGCTGAGCCCATCACTGAGCAGCCGCAGAAAAACGAAGACGTCGGTCAAACTGCTAACGCTGACAAGGCTCCTGAAAAAGTAACGTTTGACATCCCGGGCCGTATCACTGCGTTACTCTTGACTCTGTCATGCTAAACTGCCCGACTGACTCAGTACAGCTAAAAAGATTTTTTTCTAATTACTATCAAGAAATCGAATAATAATGTTCATCGGATAACTGGTTACTAGTTCCCAACTGTTGTGCGTGTGTTTTTGTAGGAGGAGGAAGCTACTGGGGATGACTGCGGTGGTATGTACCGTCTTCTTATTGTCTTTCAGGAAAGTCTCAGATTGCTTATCTGACTGTAACGCCAGTTCATCTCTTTGGACTTTAAATAGTCGATTCATTCACTGCTTGAGTGTGACTGCAGAGTTCATCTGGAGACCAGAAGTCTGATATTGTCATTCTTGACTGACTGATTGCCAGCAGTGCCCTTCTCCTACTGTATCTGCCTGTCGCCCTCTCTCCTCTGTAGCTCCAGTCAGCTGCGATGCATTTAAGAGCTGCCTGATGCACATTCCCTTCACCTCCGAGTGCCTCGACAACATCAACGCATTCTTCAAAGAGAACGGCATCACTCCTCCCCAAATACCTTCGGTGCCTAAACTACCCACCCGGCTCTCTGACTTTACCAAGTACTTACCCACCCTACCCCCAGAGATACGCCAAGAGCTCTCCCAGATCAGACTCACACAAGTTCCCCGAAATATTGCCCAGACTTTCACCGAGCTTTTGCCCCAAAGCTCGGAAGTCTCAGTGGGCCCTAGTCTGTCCGGTATTTCCCAAAGCCTCTCGAACGTCCCGCAGAAGCTCTCCCGGTTTCCGAGCTTGGCGCAGCAGTATTTCAGGAACATTCGGAACCACCTCAACAGCCTTATGCCTCAAGATGCCTAAGAAACAACAACAACAGCAAAAACAGAAACAAGACAACAGTCAGCACGATGTAGAACTGAGCCGGCTCGTGCGACACTCCCCTCTCCCTCCTCCTCATCATCCACAGCTGCGATCCCGATCCCCTTCTCCCTCCTCCCCTAACGGCAGCATCCTCGAGTTGCCCAACGTGCCATCCTATCCACGCCTGCCACCCATCGTCAGCTCCCCTTCCAAGCAACCCAGACCCCTATCACATCAGCTGTCTGGTCTATCTAACCCAGCATTCTTCATCGAAGATGACTCAGACATCTCAGCAATAAGACCTGCAGGTGAATCCACATCAGTGTAGCGTTCACTGTCCTCTCACTCCCTGTACATCCTGAACTCAGTCATACTGCATGCGAGTAAACGGCCGTCTCGTCATACGTGACAGACTCTAAAATCAACCTGGCAGGTATCTGACACTAAATCAAATACGAACCATCAGTAAAGGATGCTTGAGTTCAGATGTTTAGCTCGAGAGTCTGTGCAGGGTAAAAAAGTAGCTCTTTGTGTTGTTGAAGTACATTTTTGTGTCTTTTTGTGTTGCTTTGTCGTTCCTCGAATAAGCTCACCTCTGACCCCGAGTTTGCTCAGAACATAGACGGGTAAGGTAAAGAGCCGCACGGAGCTAAGGTGTTCCAAAGGACTGAAATATACTGATGCCATCTATTTTCTTCATCACTTTGATGAAGTCTGTCAAATGACTGTTGACAGAAGTGTGCCAGTGAATCATGAGCCAGATTAACCAGATTGTTTGGCTTGCAAGATTAGTAAACTAGTCCTTCACTACCAGGGCGTCTATACATGGCCTAGTTCACGCGTGAATCCTCTTCATTAGCCCGCTGTAGGTCGCGACCTTTCTCCCAGCCTGCCCTGCTCCTGCTTATACTCGTGACCTGCTTTGTCTTTACTTGTTTTGTGTTTTGCAGTACTTTCAGTAGTTCGTGACGCTCACGTTGCAGCATCAGTTTTGCCTGTTTGCAGTGATGCGGTGGCCTTGACTAAATGAAAATAAATGTCTGTTTCTCCAGAGAGCTCCAACATCAGCCTTCGCCCAGCTGTTAATGTAGAGGACGTTGACTCTGATCATGAGAGGGCAGGAGGAGCAAAAGGAGGAGGAGGAGGAGGGGAAGAACAAATCCCCCAAATCCTCACCCCACAGGACCCAAAGCTTACAACCCTCACTGTTCCTGTGACCCCTTCAGGTCGTCAAAGGTGAGCTAACAGGGGATTTATACTTTAAATCTATCCCATAGGTGCAAAGCCTACGGATGTAACTGCACGTCGCGTTGACGCAGTGAGCAGCTGGAGGGAGGTGTTTCCTTACAGCTATTACAATTGTTTCGGCAAAGCCGAAAAGCTTGAGGGACAATTTAATTTACCTAAAAAACTCTGAAACATTTCACGGCCACAACAACGAGTGACGAGCTGGGAAACTAAAGGGGCAACATTTTCCATTTTTCCATTATGGATGGCTCCGCATGTGAAACGCTGACCTCATAAACACCACCATCCACTGACATGGTTTACACGATTAACACTGCTCTACAAATTCACAGCAGAAGACTGAATCAGCAGTAAAACTGCATAAACATCCATATTTTTAATATGATCACTAACCAAAATAATTCTGCTCTTAACTGACTGGCTTCTATAAAACTCGCTGTAAGATTTAATTAAACACTAAATATTTAACCATACGTTGTTAGATGTTATTTTGTAAGATACACTAAACGATGAAGATAAGAAGCTGTCCTGCTGTCTTTCCCGTGTTGGGAAATCGTGGATGCCGCGTCCTCCTAAAGAGGAGAGCAGCTGTGCAGCTTGTAATCAGATGGTACGGGGGCAGATTAGTGCCCATAGCACGTCTGTGAGCACCGTTCATGCTGAACAATATCAATATTGCTGTTTTCTCTGTCTGTAAATGCAGCTTTGGTTGTATGTTATCAACAGACTCGTGTGTGTGTTACGTTTAACATTTTGCACTCACGTTTTGATCTCAGTTCATCTCAACTAAATATTTTTAACCCTTTTCTCTCTCCTTACGCTTTGCATCTACAGTAAAGGAGATAAAGAGTAAGGATCCTGTTTGAATTGTCTCCTGGGGCTTTTGTGCACGCTCTTCCAACAGTGACCACTTCCACCATGACACTATAGATGTATTTGTGTAGCATATATGCAATCCTGCCATTATATCTCATAACACAGAAATAAGAAGTAGACTCACTGGGATACATGATCTGTGTGCGAGCTTCTCTTTGTCATGTGAAGCATTTTCATCCAAATATTTGTAGCAGCAAAAACAGAAATGCAGTTGTTTCATCATAAAAGGCGTTTGCTGTCAGAATTGTCACATATGTCTTTCATTGTTCCATTTTGGAGTGAAATGCTTCACACTTCCTACAGTCTGTTATGCTTTCTGTGATTCACCCTACTGCCCCCTACTGTCCATCTTATTGCTCTGCAGTCTTTCCAGAGTCACTGCTGCTGCTTTTGTCTGTATTTTAGTGTCCTGCAGAACAATGTGCGTGCACTCAGAAACATATCCTATCCTTTCTGCACGTAAAAACTCTGAAAGCTGCCAAAAAGACGAGGAAACGGGCACGTACAGTTTATGCAGAACACAGAAAACAGTTTGTTTTATGAGTGGTTTGGAAAGAGCGCTTCCTGTTTTGTGTTGCTGTGTCTTGTGATGTTCTGTTGTAAACTGTGATGGTACTGTTTCTACTTTTGCACGGCTTTGTGCTTTTGGTTGTTTTCATAACGTAGCAAAAATAAATAAACAAATGCATCACAAGCCTGCTTCATCACTGTGTCACCTGCTGGTCACATTACTGTGAGTGATTTAGACTTCCTTATCTGTGTCCTGGATTAACTCCGTGTTTTTCCCTGCTTGAAACGTCGTTCTTCTGTTTGACAGTAGTGGAAGGAATCGCAGGAGCGTCTGGACAAAGATGTAAGATATCCGATCCTTACTGGTGTCCTGCTGCTTTTTCATCCACTTTCTAATATTTTATCCGTGCACTTTCCCATCTGAGTCCTTGCTCACTTATTTATTCAGTCATCATTTCTATTTCCACAGTCATTGACATGGATAGCTGCATGTAGCTTTTCCATAATCTGCAGTGATGTTAGGCTTTACTGTGTGAAATAAAGAGAATAATGTGACTAAGGCAGCACAGTCTCAAAGTTGCCCCGTCTGCCTGACTTTGACAGCAGGAGGCTTCATTCTGAAAGCGAGGATGACGATGAAGAGGCAAGCATCCCCGTCAGAGCCTGGCCCAGCCAGTCCAGCCTGCACAGCACAGACGACGTGTGAGCGTGCACACACCAAGATAAATAAGTGACATTTACAATAAGAAAAATCGGCATCATCTAAATAAATTGATGTCTCCGTGTCCAAGTCTGAAAGAACGTCCAGCATCTTCTGCCAGTCAGACCAGCACGGTGGTCAACGAGAGGCTTCAGGAGCTCGTCAGGATGTTCAAGGAGAGAACGGAGAAGGCCAAGGAGAAACTCATCGACCCAGACAGCTCGGATGAAGACAGCATTATCACCTGTGAGTCTCGCACACAAACTGAACTGACACATGTTCGAGAAACAAAAGAAGTCAAAAAGATTTGCCGGTACATTTCAGTGTATGTGGATAGTAGCATGTGTGTGTGGATGTTACGGTGCACTTCACTTCCAGGTACGAAGATCTCGAGCCTTGCACAGCCATGAAAGCTGCCACTCAAACACAAGACTGATAAAATTACATAAAACTGCCCAGTGACTGTCACACACAGGTGAGCAGCTTCTGCCACCCACTCCTCAGCCACCCACAGAGTTTTACCCACAGTGTCCCTCATTCATCCCACTATGTAGTTAAGCCCTTCCCAAAGTAGCTTCCTGTAGGTCACAGTCTTAAAGACAAACAGATAAATCAGTGCTTTGTTTTTAGCGAGGGGGTTGGTTTCACAGAGAAATGTCAGTGTATAAAGATTTGTGACCCCAGGAAGCTGCTAAAATGTTGCAGCCAATGGGATCCTAATAAAACCAAACTAAGGTCTGTGTGCACACGTGTGCCACAAGCACCTCTGACAACAGGCTGATCGCATTTTTCTCTGTTGTTGTCACGACAGCTTCTAGTTACATTTAGCATCTGTTATTGAGAAGCTGGTCAGAGCTAACCCTTTGTGTCACTTTTACCTGTGCTAAAGTCCAACATGTCATCTGTGGCACCCTGTAAACAGCTGTAGAGTCCTGTGGTCTGCTTACAGATGGATAAACCTTTAACACTTTATTTGTTCCAGTATTTATATAAATGTCTACCAAATGCTAAGAAGGTAATAAAGCTTTGCTGAATCCTGTCTTGAAGGCACTGTTTTCTTTCTTTCTGGCTCTTCCTTCCTCCAGCTCCTCCTCAGCCTCCAGCTCCTCAGCCTGCTCCTGGAGCTCAGCCGCCAGATGAGAACGAGACGCAAGCAGGTCCGTCAGGAGGAGGAGGAGTAGAGAGCAGAACGGAGGAGGAGCAGCCTGGCCGTTGCTGCAAGGTGAAAACACCTCGGTGGATACGAGCCTGTGTGCGATTCCGCTTCCCCGCCAGCATCGACCCTTTCACCAGTGAGAACCCAGCGAATGCGTCACCCTCTACCGCCTTCAGTGTTGTGCTGGACAGTTACTGGAATCATACCTCACACACACCCACAGGCTAAGCCACACAAATCGGACCAGATATTTCTGAGAAACAACCCCACACGCATTTATCAAGTGCTTTGATTCTTATCTTTAAAGGAAAAGAACACGAGAAACATGACATCATGTGAGGTTTGGGAAAAGGTCAAACGACTGCATTGTCCTGTTTTTACAGAAACCCGTGTTCCAATCATTTACTTTTCTTTGTGAGACTTTATCTTTTCTTATTCTTTTGCATGTTTTCTTTAATAGCACTTGGATCTTGCATGGTGGTAGCTGATGCTTTCTTAGTTACCGATCCAGTCTCTCCTGGTCTACACTCTGCACCTCTGTGAACTGTCCACTCACTTAATTCCCTGATTTCTTCCTCTTGTCAGACCTGATGTACGTGCTCTGGATGTTTTTGGTGTCTCTGGCCTGGAACTGGAACGTGTGGTTCATCCCGGTGCGCTGGGCCTTCCCCTACCAAACCCCGGACAACATTCACTACTGGCTGTTAACCGACTACCTGTGTGACCTCATTTACATCCTGGACATCGCTGTTTTTCAGCCGCGCCTGCAGTTTGTGCGTGGAGGGGACATAGTGGTGAGTGTGTCAAAGGAGTAATGTGGACACTTGTTGTAGTTTAAGAGTATAATTGTGCACATTTTGCTTTTGTTACAGTGTGACCAAAAGGAGATGAGAAAGAATTACATGAAAACCAAACGTTTTAAGGTAAAACATTAAGAAAGTGAGGTACATGTCAAAGGTTGTGTTTTCTTTGCATTTAAAGGGTAGAATCAGTCATTAAAGTGAGATCCTGTCGTCTCACTTTCAGTTTGATGTGGCCAGCCTTGTTCCCCTTGAGCTCTTCTATTTTAAAACTGGCATCAACCCTCTGCTCCGCTTACCACGGCTGCTGAAGGTGAAACCCTGACACCACACAGCGAACGTCTCCTCCAACAATCTCACTGCTCGCTCATTTCCTGGGCTCCACATCACCTTTAGTTTTAGGAATCAGTCATTTACAGTTTCGTCACAGTTTCAAATACTAAGCTCTACAAATATGTTCCTTCCATATCTGCAGATCAAGTCCTTCTTTGAGTTCAATGATCGTCTGGAGGCCATCTTGACCAAAGCCTATATCTACAGGTCAGCGTCACACTGCATTGGTCGTGTCCTGATATGTTAGCACTCGAGTGGCAGGAAAAATTGTGACTGCATTGTCCTCATTTCCTTTTTGAAATAAAGTTTTAAGAGACATACAAAGCTACCGAGTCACAGATGAACCAATCTGCTGTTAGATATGCATTTCATGTATTTTCCTGTGTTTTCCGTCTCTTAGGGTGATTCGTACCACCACCTATCTTCTTTACTGTCTGCACTTTAATGCCTGTCTCTACTACTGGATCTCTGACTTCATAGGACTGGGACTGACTCAGTGGGTGTACAATGGCGAGGGTAACAGGTTGGTGGGCTGTTTTTAGTAGCGGCCATGTGTCTTTTAACCAAATGACTGCTTTGAAGATAAGAACAGAGTGTTTCTCTTCTCAGTTACATTCGCTGTTACTACTTCGCAGTGAAGACCCTGATTACCATTGGGGGTCTGCCAGATCCCACCACCCTGTCTGAGATCATCTTCCAACTCATCAACTACTTTATCGGAGTCTTTGCTTTCTCAATCATGATTGGACAGGTAGGCGCACACGTGCGCCTCATGTACAGTGCCATGAAAAAGTCTTTGCCCACCTTCCTGATTTCTTTTTTAAATATTTTTCTCACACTTAAATGTTTCAGGTCATCAAACAGATTTTAATTTTACACAACGATAACCTGAGTATAAAATAGTTTTTAAATGACAAAAACACCTGTGTGAAAAAGTATTTGACCCTTGGTTAAATGATGAATTAACTGCGACTGACAGTTGAGTTCAGTTTCACTAACCGCACCCAGGCCGACACTGGAACGTGTCTGACAAAGTGAAGTCCGCTAACACAAAGCAGCTCATCACTGCACGATGTAAACAAACATGAAGAAAGTCATCGGCACCTGTCAGTCTGGAAAGAGTTACAGCGCATTTCTAAGGCTTTGGGACTCCAGCGTTAAAGAGCCTGGAACTATGGTGTTATGGCCCTGGCCATATTTTGGATCACGTTGGCTGGATTTTGTTCTGTGTGTCCTGTGCCTTTAAGAGTCTCTGCAGGTCCTTCCTGATTGGAGAGCTGGCAGCTGCTGATTGGTTCC
>NW_005187461.1:132806-156657 GCF_000239375.1 Pundamilia nyererei
AGCTTCCAAAGGAGTGAAAAAAAGTCTGGATGATTGTCAAGACTTTGGGGAAATATTGTGTGGGCGGGTGTAAGACTAACACAGAGCATCATACAAACGGTCCACAGTGGTAGCGTGATGGTCTGGGGCTGCTCTCATGATCTGAAACATTTAAATGTGACAAATATCGAAAAAGAAATCAGAAAGGGGGCAAACGTGTGTAACATTAAAAGCTTGTGATTGTTTCGGGACACTAAAAATCCTCATTTTGCTCATTTGTCTGTCAGATGCGCGATGTTGTCGGTGCAGCTACAGCAAGTCAAACCTACTACCGCAGCTGCATGGACAGCACTATTAAATACATGTCCTCCTACCGCATCCCGAGAGACGTCCAGAACCGGGTCAAAACCTGGTATAACTATACCTGGCAATCACAAGGCATGCTGGGTGAGCAGGACGTGATATATTTGCATTCATCTTGCATTCATTTCAGTCACACCTGACCCTTTGCTTCTTCCTTTACCGTCCAGACGAGCAGGAGCTGCTGAATCAGCTGCCAGATAAAATGCGTCTGGACATAGCGATAGATGTCAGCTACTCCATTGTGAGCAAAGTCCCTCTTTTTCAGGTAGGAATTAGAAATACAAAATGTAGAACATACTGGTAGGCTTCACTTAATCTCCCTTTTTAAAATACTTTTATGCATCTGGAGAAGTGACGCCGAGGTTGTTTTATTTTGGCTCTCCCTCCTGACAGGGTTGTGACAGACAGATGATTTTCGACATGCTAAAAAGCCTGCGCTCTGTCGTCTATCTCCCGGGGGATTATGTCTGCAAAAAGGTACATGTGCTTATTTCTCCATGTTCTGGTGTATGAATCATGTCAAATATTTTCAGCTTGATGTTTTTTGCTTGATCTCTGTCTAATCACCTGGCTCGGGTATTTCACTTGTCTAAGGGCGAGGTGGGTCGGGAGATGTATATCATAAAGGCTGGAGAGGTGCAGGTGGTTGGAGGCCCAGATGGGAAGACTGTATTTGTCACTCTTAGAGCAGGATCAGTCTTTGGAGAAATCAGGTAAAGACGTGGCGCACAATTAAGAGTAAAAGTTTTCAAACAGAGTTCGTGTTTTCACACATGCAGACAAGCACAGAGCCAAAAACTGTGATGGTCACACTCCAAGGTCCCAGAACCATTTTATACATCAAATCAAACAGTTACACTTATAGAGAAATTCCTCTTTCCTGAAATGTAAAAATGCACCTTTCTTTTAAATAATGCTGTTTTTAACCACAGTGCTCTTTGTTTGGTAGCTTGCTTGCAGTCGGCGGTGGTAACAGGCGCACAGCCAATGTGATTGCTCATGGCTTTGCCAATCTATTCATCCTGGACAAAAAAGACCTGAATGAGATCCTGGTCCACTATCCAGAGTCCAAGAAACTGCTGCGCAAGAAAGCCAGGTTGAATATGAATAGAAATAATATTTGTCCTGTATCTGTACTGTATGATTTCCCCTCACTGCCAGCTCATCAAACGCTCCGGTGCTGTCGGCCACCCATCATCAGTTCAAGTAGCTATCAATCCAAAAGCACTTTAAAACACCCAGCACAGGACCAAAGTGCTGTACAGAAAATCAGTTAAAAACAAAAGAATAACAGAAAACAGCAAAAATTAATAAATATATACAACACATAATACATAAAAATTAAAACAGCCCTGTATTAAAAGAAAACAAGCAAGAAAACAACATCTTAGCTCAGAGAGATAAGATGGGGCAAGGCCATGGAGAGGTTTAAAAGAATTTTATTACAGTAATCCAGCCGACCGCTAACAGAGGCGTGGATCACTGTCTCAAAGTGCTGCTGTGAAAGAACTGGCTTTATGTTAGCCAGCTGCCTCAGCTGAAAGAAGCTCGATTTTACCACTGCCTTAATCTGACTGTCAGACTTCAGATCACAGTCCACTTTGACCCCCAGGTTTGTGACAGCTGGTTTAACACACTGGGCTGTGTGGAATCTGCCTTTTTTCTTTAGAGGGACATAGATCTGACAGTCATCAGCATACAAGTGGAAAGCAATGCTGTGCTTTCTCAGTACAGAACCAAGAGGAAGCAGATATAAAGAAAAGAGGAGGGGGCCTAGAACTGAGCCCTGTGGGACACCACACAAGAGGGGAGCGGAGGACGACACAGAAAGTTCGCCACTCCAGTGCTGTGCCCCTAATGCCCACCCAGTGCTCCAAAGGAGAGAGTAAAAGGATCCACTGTATCAAACGCAGCACAGTCCCAGCATCAGTAGCTAAAAATATGTCATTGAAAACCTTTAAAAGGGCTGATTCAGTGTTATGAAAGGGTTTAAAACCAGATTGGAAAACCGCTAAAACATTTTGCTTTCCCAAGAAGGTATGACTATGCAGGGCAGCTCGAGTTCCCCCTTTTTTCTGCTTACAGTTGTCGTTAGCCGGATTATCCTTGTCTCAAACACAGGAAGATGCTTAACAAAGGAAAGAAACCTGAACCTAAAGAAGAGGCTAAGGAACCCCCTCTGGTACCAGCAGCTCCTGTCAGGGCAGAGACGCCCAAACTGTTGAAAGCAGCTCTTGAGATGACGGAGAGATCGTCGGGACTTAAAGGCGCTTTGGCAAAAGTCAAAGAGAAGACGAACAAGTCCAGCATCTCCTTACAGGTAAACATGCTCAAACCCTGAGCTAACCCAGCAAATCATCTACTTTGAATAGAAGATTTATTTACTCTCCTCTTCCCTTCCCAGCCGTCCATCTCCTCCCCCCTCCCACCTCCATCCCCCGCCTCCAGCTTGGAACCTGACAGGGAAGTGGACACGCCATCACCCATGTCTGCCGGCTCTCCGACATTTCGCTCTGCTTCCCGGTGTCAGTACTCTGCGATGCCTCAGTCACCCTCTGAGTGCCACAGCGACACAGTCACGAAGGAGCCAATCAGTGATGATGAAGGAAACGGGAAGAGGAAAGAAAAAAAGTCGTGATTACTTTCTATTTATTTAAATGTATTTTCAATTGTATAGCGCCAAATCCCAATAGCTGCTGCCTCAAGGCGCTTTAGGGGAAAGACTCGATGATATTAGAGAGAAAACCTCAGTAATCAGATTCCCCCCCTATGAGCAAGAACTTGGCGACAGTGGGAAGGAAAAACTCCCCTTTAACAGGAAGAAACTCAGGGAGGGTCTCAATAGTTTGAATGATCGTTAAATAATAATATCTATAATTATAGCCTAATGCATTTAACACATTGTACTAGTTAAGTTTTATAGCTCATCTAATGTAACAGGAAACTGTCAGTCCCACGATTTCTGGCCCATTTTCATCGTCTGCACTGAGTTTATGTGAGTAAATTCATTGTAGCTACGATGAGTAAATTCTGCAGGATTGAACTTGTTGTCTTTCTGTGAAACAGGAAAGGAGAAAATGTTTTTGCTGTTGTTGTTTGCTGAATGTTCACGGATTCTTTTTGTAAACTTGAAAGATGCCTTACATGTCTGACTCTGTGTTGTGTTGGTGTAAGTTTTGTTTTGAACAAAGATACTGGGTAAGGTTGTAGCAACATCTCCTAACTTCAGCATATTTTACACATTGATACATGATACATGTGTAATTGTAAAGCAAACAGTTTATTACTATGTACTAAGAACCAGCCTACTGATGGAATTAACCTCACTACGGTCGATCTTTTTATGTTTTCTTTTGTTTTGTACAATAATGTAAATATATCTGTTTTTGTATTTATTTAGCTCTCACAGTTTAATTTTAAGTCACTGTGCTGGTTGTGTTGTCACAAGACTGCAATAACTGTAGAAATGCAAAATGCTTCACTTGTGCTGTAAATGCTTAATATAATCGCACAGCAGTACTTTTGTATAGATGTGCTAACTGTAGCCACAAAGCAGCGATCTGTACTGCCAGACCATAGAAAGGAATCATCGACAAAGGCCTGTTTTTTCGAGTAAATTTTATTGAAACAAATGAGTTTTCGTCATATTTTAGCATCTGTTCTTGTCTTTGACTTGTCATAAAGGTAAAAAGAGAAAAAGACCGAAACTAAACAGGAAGCAACAGGACGTGAAACCAGTTAGTTCTGGTGGTTGAAACACTAACCTCAGACCAGGATCTGGTTCTTGGTTCAAATCAAGAACAAATTTGACATTTTTACTTGCTGGTGTTTGTTCCAACATATTTTAACTTTACTGGTATTAAACTGGAGGTTTGTAGTATTTGTTGGGGGGGGGAGGGGCTTGAATGATAAATCTAGTTAATATCTTTGTTTTTATTTTATTTTCTGCAGGTCAATACGTGGGTTAATTAATTCTTAACAGCCAATCCCCACAGTAAAGTTGCGGTCTTCTCTCATACAGGGGACATTTTTCTGCATGAAGTCATTTTAAATGTTTTTGCAAGATTTTCCAAACGTTAACTTTCACTGCGGATGTTTAGTATTTTTGCGGCGTGTTATTGACCCACAGTTATATCTGTTCCATTTTTGCACAGATCATCACCTGCATTCATGTATATATCGATCCGCTTTGCACTTTTAAGTTTTCTTATGTTTTGCACTAAGTACCGAAGCAATACTGTTGTAGACCTGCTCAGCATTTGGCAACAAAAGCCTTTCTGATTGGGCTCTAACAGCTAACCGCTTCTTCTGGGCCGCACCATCGTCTGTGTGGGGTAAACGGAACACTTTCCACACATTTAGGTCAAAGCGTCAAAAACAAATCAGATCAAAGCTCGTCGGTACCAAGCGTGCTGGAAAAAACACAGCGCCCCGCCCCCTGACGTCATCAGCGCCTCCTCTGCGGTCAGCTGATCGCACCTGAAGGGACTGAGCGCGCACAGAGCCGAACGTAAAGGGGCTTTCAGGGGAACGACAGCAGGTAACGCAGCTTGTAATGAAAGGAAAGCTGTAATTATTAGTTCACGGGCGACACCGTTTCTCTGTGCTGTGGACGCATTAGCTTAAAGGCTAAACTTAGTTCACGATAGCTACTGTTTGGCTAGCTGAGTCACAGATGGTCTGGACGATGGGAGACAGCGACGGGGAGGACGCAGTGGACACTCCTGCGCTGCCCGTGGAGGTGAGTGCAATACAAACCCAGTGCTCGTGAGCTACAGTAACAGTGTTCTAATGGCAGTCAGCTACTGCGCATGACCTGCTGTACCTGTCGAGTGTGCTCTCGCTGGAGCTGATAAAATGCTCTCAGGTGAGCCTGGTTCGGATCGAGCTCTTCGCGGATGTTTAATCTAATCCAGCATTTCTGTCTCAATCTGCAGGTCGTAGTTTACATCCTGAGTTTTCTCCACGCTGCAGACAGGAAGGAAGCCTCGCTGGTCTGCCGTAGCTGGTACAGTGCCAGCCAGGACCCCCGCTTCCAGGTCACTCTCCCCAGACCACAACAGAGACGATGAATTGAAAGGTGGCTGCACATTTTAACTGTGTTTTTTTTCAAATTGCAGAGGAACGTCACCTTCCGCTTCCCGGCTTCGGCCTCGTCCCTGGAGCTCATCAGGGGTCTGGGCCGAAAGCCACGCTGCAGCCTGATAATCAGCCAGCTCGATGGCTTCAGCATCTCCAGATCGCTGCTGCTGGAGGTGCAGTACTCTGACGAATTAAACAGCTCCTGTCTGACACATATTAGGGGTACAGGTGGTTTTTTGTTGTGTTTAGTACCTAAAAATATCTCAGCATCCATTGCTCCTTCTGTGAAACTATATTCCTGACGTCATGTGATGACAAACCCACAAACAAGCAGTCATACGCTTCCTGGTAGGCTCACATAATTCACACACCTCCGGGCAATGGAAACTTTTTTACAGTGGATTTGTCTGGACTCTAGTCATCTTAGAAAAACACTAGCGTTGTTTTAACATTTTTATATAAATATATATCACAGCCTTATTATTTTAATTTCCTGTCACAAGGATAAACACGTGACAGGCCATAAATGAACGCCAAAGTTCAGAGCAGCTGTGGTCATTACTTAATAATTCATGCTTATCACAATCATGTGCGTCTGTGTGTGTGAACGTGTAAGCACCAAGTTCCCCACTAAACACACGCTGGATTATCACACGAAGATAAGGACCAAGTTTAGTCCACCTGTGTTGGTGTCAGGCCAGCGTGTGGATTTTAAGCTTTAGGTGATAATACATTTTTTTATGGCATGCAGATGTTATAATTGTTCTTGTTAATTCACATAAAAGTCTCATTTAGATTAAAATGCTTTTTGCCAAGACTGACGTGGCCAACAGGGCAGCAGTGAGCCCACCCTGTTTCCCACTGACTGAAACAGCAGCTGTACCTTTGCCAACCTTCCTGTTTTGTGTTGCTTCCTCCTCAGGTGGGCCTTTGCCTGGGCCCTAAACTGGAGAGCCTGGCCCTGCCTGGAAGCAGCATAACAGAGGCTTCCCTGCTGGCCCTGCTCCCTCGGCTTTCCTCCCTCCGCAGGTTGGACCTCAGAGGTCTGGACAGCCTCTTCATGTCTGGAGCATTCCTCTCCAGGGAGGAGCACAGACAGCAGGTGGGTGGAGACGGGCAATAAACAATCTGAACAATTCAAACGAGAAATTTAAAAAAAATCATAATCTGCTTCCAGGTGCGGTCAGCACTGTGTGGTCTGGAAGAGCTGGACCTGTCTGACCTCCGTTACCTGTCTGACCTCACCTTCAACCGGCTGACCGGATGCACGCCGCGTCTCCGTCGGCTCTCGCTGGCTGGCTGCCATATTGCTTTTGAGTTTGACCCGTATCGAGGGTGCCCGGTGGGGGCCGTCGAGGACTCTTCAGCTCTGCTGTCGCTTAGGAACTTGAGGAGGTTGTTGATGGAGCAGAAATCCACCCTCGTAGCTCTGGACCTCAGCAGGACATCCATCACCCCTGAGTCGCTGCGCACTGTTGCACAGGTCGGGATGTTGGCACAGCACAAGTTTCAGCATCACTAAGAATACTTCCACTGAGAGCTGTAATTCTGTGTTGCAGGTTCAGGGTTTGTTTTTAGAGGAGCTGATCCTGCACGGCTGTAAGGAGCTGACCAACTACTCGGTGGAAGTTCTGGTGAAGCACCAGCCAAGCCTCCTCAAACTGGACATCAGCGGCTGCACGGAGCTGACCAGCAGGTCTGTGGAGGCCATAGCGCGAGGTCTGAGGTCACTGACGCACCTCTCATTGTCGCAGGACTGGAGGATCACAGAAAAAGGTTCCCCCCGTGCACGTTCTTGTGTATTTAACTGAAATTGTCACCCAGTGTGATCATTTTTATATTTGATATTATCTTTGGAGTGACCGTAATCACGATGATGGAACAAACTAAAAGCAGCTTTAAGGGGAAAACAAACGAAATAATCAGCATTTTTGTATTTGAATAGAACTGCAAGTTTATGATGCTCGGTTATTAGTTTCACGCTCGCAGCTCATCGCACTGCCTCCATGTGATTAACATCGTGTTACCAACAGGCCTGTCGGACCTGCTGTTGTTGCCCTCCCTGCGCTCTCTGGACCTGTCCGAGTGTCTGCACATCAATGGAACAGAGATGGTGAAAGGCTTGAAGGGATCCAATGCTGCCAGACGACAGCTAGAGACGCTCAACCTCAGGAGCTGCACCTACATCAGGGTCGGTCATTGTCCGCGTCGCTTCGTTCGGTTTAAACCAGACGGAAAAATCTTAGCTTCCTGCCTTTCTTTTAGGATCCTGCAGTTTTCTTTCTCGCCCAGCTGCTCGGGGACACTCTCTGCGAGCTTGACCTGACGTCCTGCAGTAATGTGACTGACCTGTCCGTGTGCGCCGTCGCCACCTACCTGCAGAAGCTGGTGGTGCTGCGGCTCGGCTGGTGTAAAGAAGTGACAGACTGGGGTCTGCTGGGAATGGTGCAAAGAGCCAAATGTGAGCCTGACGAGGAGACGGTGAGAATCACAGCTTTGTGTCTGTTCTGCTCTAAGCACGTGTGGTTGTTATAATAATTCGCTCTAACAGGGAGACAAGGGGCCCAGGTTCACCCGGACTTTTGGCAACATGGGCTTCTTCAAGCCTCCTCGCTTGCCTTTCGAGGAGCGACCCAAGCTAGTGACTCCGAATGACCTGGAGCAGTTCAGACAGCAGGCTGGAGCTTCTCTTTTAGCTCTCAGCAGGCTGCAGGAACTGGACCTCTCTGCCTGCTCCAAACTGACGGACAGCAGCATCACTCAGGTAGGAGGAGGACGGGCAGCAGAAGGTTCCAGTCTGGAATGCAAAATATTTGAAAAGCTCTGTTCTCCTCTCTCAGGTGATGCGTTTCCCAGATCTCCACCATCTGTCTCTCTCCATGCTGCCGGAGATCACAGACGACAGCTTGGTGTCGACGGCGCGTCACTGCCGCAGTCTCACTAGTCTCGTGCTCAGCCACTGCCCAGGTATCAGCGACCGCGGCGTGGCGCAGGCTGCGCCCTACCTCCCCAGACTGCAACATCTCTACCTCTCCTGCTGTAATAACATCACCGATAGGTGATTAGCACACACGCCTCGCAAGTAGCTGCAGCTCATCGGAAAGCCATCAAATTCTTACGCTGTTTGCACTCTAAACCCCGCAGATCCCTGCTCCTCCTGGTGCAGCACTGCAAACGTCTGAGGACGCTCGACATCTCCAGGTGCAACAACATCTCCGTAGCAGCAGTGGACTTCCTCCAGACACAGCTGCCCTTCCTGGAGAATCTCCACTACAAGTTCATAGGTGGGGCTGATCTTAGCCTAAGCCTCTGACAGGCTGAGTGAACATCCTGAGAGGCTGCTGGGACTTGAAAAAGAAGAAAACCTGCTGACTATAGTCTGCTCTCAGCTGAGCTTTTGGCACATGTCAATATTTTGTGCAAGGACCTAATTATGTCATCTCTCGAGTAAATATCTGCTCCTGTGTGGAGTAGGAATCACCAGTTTGGACCAAAGGTTATTTTTAAAGATTTCAAAGGAAGGCGAAGACGGCAACACACGAGCACCACAGGAGGAAGAAAGTAGTCAGCATTTCATGTATTTACTGTTCGAAAAACTTTATATTTAAATTCTTTGAGGTGCTTTTAAATGAATTACTGTCACAGACGTAGATTGTTGTAGACCGATGCCAGCGACGCTCCATTTCCTTGTTTTAATGCTGGCAGTCTTTGCGTGTTTGCTCAGTGATGTTGTTAAGAGCAGGATGTAGGATGGGACACTTTGATGCTGCTAAAGCTGTGGAGTGAAAACGTTTCCCCAACTTCATCTTTTAGATTAAAACAAAGTAAATCAGGGTTTTAATCATAGAGTGTCACATGTTCTTGGAAAGGGAGCATCATGCCAAAACTAGCGAGTTTCATTTCCACTCCAGCCCACTGTGGACGCTGTTGTAGCACTGAGACAGAGGGAGTACTCATCATGGACCAAAGTGTGCAAAGGTGTCTTTTATAAATAAACCAAAGTTTGGCTTTTTGCTGTATAAATCAAATGTTTTTATTCATGTGAATTAAATCAAAGCACATGATCAACGTGGACATTATCCCAGAGGTCAGTGTGTCAGTGTGGAGCAGCTGTGCTGAAACGAAATCAGTCAGTTCCCCAGTAGCTCCTCCAGGTGGCGCCACTGAGTGCTCACATTACAAAACCAGCCGTGGACAAAAAGCATCAGTTTTAAAGTTACAATGAAATTTGATCCAAAAAGCCAGAAGTCATCCAACGCATGTGGTACCGTGTGATTGTGACAGAGGGACGTGTGCCTGTTTGCAACAACGATTCAAAATCATTTGATGCATCTCTGCTCCAGAGCTGCTGAGATCCACATGAAGACGAGTGCCTGCAGGTGCATGAAGCTGCGTAACACTGAACACCTGCTGTATGTCTGATGTGCTGGAGAATAAACGACGTACCGTGTTGTAGTTAATGCCCTCTTTAAAAACTCACACACATTTAGAGAATTCAAAAATATAAAATGATTGTAAAACAAGTGTAAAGTACCATTACTTGAGTGGTTATATTAAAAAGTATTGAATTACATTTTGCTCGGTACCTGTGTGAAGGTTTGAGTGCAGGGAGGAGCAGACGTGCGTCACACAAACATTGTTCCTGCTTCACTCGTTTCACTTGGATGTTTAAAATAAGAAAACTCAAGCGTCAAAGTTATAAATCTGCGATTAAGATGACAAGCGCGTGCACGCGCAGCTCCGCCCACACCAACGTCTCGTTTCACACATATTTACACAGCCACGCGCTCATTGTTCCGTCTGGCTGAAGTCGTAGCAGAAGTTGAAGTTGCTCGGAGGTTTGGGAACGACCGGAGCGTTGTCGGGTATGGGAACGTTCTCCAGATCTAGGAGGCGGAGCTTAATCTCCATAGACAGGAGGATCTCCAGCTCACTCCGCATCGATTCGCTGCTCATCTCCCGGCCGAGGAGCACGCTCAGTCCGTCCGTCCACAGGCAGAACTGAAGACGTAGTGGAAGCTGGTTAGATTTTGTTTCTTCACCGTATATCACAAAGAAACTGAAGGAGGTAACGGAGCAGCGTTTAGACTCACGTCGGTTCTGGACGGGGCGATGAAGTTCAGGCTGTACTCCTCTACGTCGTACGTGATGCTGAATGCCAGATCGAGGACCTCCTACAGAGAAAGCTCAGTGAGACATTCCCCGTCCACACTTGTTATCAATCATCACCAGTAACAAGAATCATTGTTAAACAGAAAGAAGCTCGAGAGCATCAGAGACATCCCAGTGTGCTTGGTGAGGACTTCACGCTGGAGAGACCACATCTCTCACCTGGCCTGGGAACGCCTCAGCGTGACCCCAGATACCCTGAGTGAGGGAGGTCCTTCTGTGCCCATCGATGGACCTGCATCTTATTTCCTTAAGCCATGTTTAGTTTCTCTCCATATTTCTCCCTTGACTGTCCACACCACCTACAGCGGGAGGTGATCACCACGGTACTGAGAAGGTGAAACAGCTGACCTTATTCTGTTTGCCTTTGTTCTCCTTCATGTGAGGACAGTCTTTACCCGTCAGCAAGCCTTTGATATCTGCGACTGGAACTGAAGCGTCAAAACACACATATGGTTAACATACTTCAGACAATAAAAACCATCTGTCGGAGTCATATTACTTCCTTCTTCTGTTTTGAATAACAAAGAGTCGTCAGTGCCAAGCGGTAGCTGCAGGTGGCCCCGCCCCTCCCTGAGGAGTCTTCCTGTTAAAAGGAAGTTTTTCCTTCCCACTGTCACCAAAAAAGACTGTTGGGTTTTCCTCTGCATGCATTACTGTGGGGTCTACCTTACAATATAAAGCACCTCGAGGCGACTGTTGCTGTGTAAATAAAACTGAATTGATCAGCGGCTCAACACACCTGCACTGTTCTGCACTTTGTATCAGGGTTTGTTGGGCACTGATGCTTGATGATTATTAAGATTAATCAATGAGCATAATAAACTGGAATTCCACACATGACAGTTTCTCACAATTTCATTTTAACGGATAAACCTAAGCATGAATATGGCTCGAGCCATTTGGTGTAGAAAAACTGAACTCACTCTTCTCCTGCAGTGTTTCTATTGGTGGATTTTCCGTGTCTTCCTCCACATCGCCGTAGTGAAGCATTTTGTGATTGGGCGACAAGCGACAGTACCACAGTTTATCTGAAGAGACAAAGACGCGGGTTAGCCTGACGCGCTCAGTCTGCCGTTCGCTGCACGCGAGCCTGTGAGCGCTCTCACCCTGTCTGCGTCGGCTGCTGATCTTCCTGAACATCGTGCCCTGACACAGCCTGTTGAGTCTCTGCTGCCGGATCAACTCGAGCAGCTCCGGCTTCAGCCGCTCTTTGAGTTCACTGGAAAGAAAAGCAGCAAAGAGCTATAAAATTATTCTGAAAACGTCACAAGCAGTTTTCTCGTTGTTCTAAGACATAAATCGTCACTATTGCCCAGATGACATTTATTCAAATCTAATCAAAAATCAAGCAGCAGAACTGTTACACCGAGTGTTTAGTGACAAACACCAGTATGACCTGCTGGTTGCTCCATACGGGTGGAAACTATTTGGAGTCGTCAGCAGAACAGCTGATCGGACAGTTTAACAAAAAACAAACTCCGTTTTTATTGAATCGTTTCCAGAATGTGGGGTCAACACACGGGACGCTCAGCCGAACTGTGTGTGGATCACAAACACACTGAACCTGAGCTCGTTTATTTCAAGCTTCTATTCTGTTACAAATCTGATCTTTGCATGACTGAAGCAGTACAGACGGCGTGTAAATGACCTTTAAATTTGGTAAATATTTTCACGTTTGTTTGAAAGGTACTTCGGTTTTATTTTGAAATCCAGGCTTTTATTTTGAAACAGGAAACTGGCGCAAAACCGTTAAAGGGCTTGTTAGTAAGGTTTCTTTTAGGATATGGTAAATAGTGTGCCTTAAAGTGAAAAATATGTACGTTTCCTTTGCCAATTAGTACCTGGCTGACAGTGGCACAAGGTTTGTTAATGTTTCCTTTAACGGAATAAGTTACGTGCAACCAACATGTCGTTTAATAGAGTTTGTGTTGTTAACCTTGACCTTTATGTGTAGCTGTAAGTTAGTGAGGTGATACAATGAATTGAATGATGTAAATTTGATGCATATGCTATATGTGAGCAGGGGAAATGTGTTTCCTTTAATGTTATGGTATAAATATTGCTGGCTTTGTTTTGCTCCTAGCTCTTACGGTGTCTTCACTGAATGTTTCAATAAAACCATTTCCAATAAAACCTCTGAAGCATCAGTATAAGAGACCATCATTCAGCCAGGGATGCTACACGGCGGGAACTGCAGACCTCGACATTTCTGTGACATGCAGAAAGTAAATGAGTTCAACTGTAAAAGGCAAGAAGTCAATCTGGGAAGCAGTGGGCGCTCATCTGATCCGATGAATGCTGGCAGCTTTTAAACAACCTATCCGTTTATCACACCGCGGTGGGCCTCGGCTCGCCTGCAGTACAGATGGATTTACCATGTGTGCCCACTCGAACGTGACTGTACAACACTCATCCATAACCAGTAGACCTGGCTCCTGCCTACAGATAGACAGACATCTGTTTATACAGACTATAGGACAGTTGGTGCACATGGCAACTCCTTTAACACAGACCGGTACGCAGCACGTAAACCTGCTGATGCTCACAGCACAGGCGGAGCCAGAGTCTCTTCCTGGTGCAGTCGTTCCGTCTGCCGCAGTTTGAGGATCTCGCTGTAGTTCAGAGCGTTAACTTTGTTCTTGAAGAGCTCCAAGGAGGTCGGCTTACTCGACAGAGTCCTGGTGATCTGCTCCCTCACCACCTGCATCACCTGAGGACAGATATGGGAGCACAGACATGCTGTTGGTGTGATAGGGATTGGTGTTTCACGGCTTGGCTTTGACATAACCAGGGCATGTCAGCCTGCCTATTTAACACGTTTGTGCACAATGGTTGAACATTATGTGGGCAAAAGAAGACTCAGAGCCGCTCAGTCATCAGTGCGATATCCTCTCCACGCACGCGCTCACACGGTGGCCTTGCTTGCATTTGTCAAACGGTGCCATCATAACGTCCTTGACCTTAATGTGACTAAGACTAAGGAGTTAATCACTGGTTACAGGAAAGATGGCGGTAAACCGAAGGCCAGAATCACACACAGTGAGACTCCAAGTTGTGTAAATATTTGGGAACGCTCGACTCGCAGCTTAAATCTGATAAAAACACGAGAAACTGCGGTTAAACGAAGACAACAAAGAATTTATTTTTGCAGAAGCTGAAAGTTTTCAGTGTTTCTAAGAATATTTGATAGAATTTTTATCACTCTGTTATTGCAACACGTTCTGTATGCGCTGCTTTGATGAGCAGGATGTGAGTAACAGGGACAGCGTTAGCAGTATCCCCGAGCTCGAGTCTCGCGCACCCTCGAGACAAAAACTGCTCCTCAAATTCTTTCACGTTCTTCTATTAAGCTGCTGAATGTTAAAGGTGAAGAATAATAGTTTGTTCTTGTCCCGTCTCTTATTGTCCACAGCTCACCTGTCGGTCGTGTGGGGTTCAGGGGGTTGAGGTTAGGAGCAAACCCCTCGAGCTCTCGGTTTCTGCTTGCAGAATAAAATGTTCATGCATCAGGAGTTGGTGAGGGTGGTCTCCACCCAGCAGCTGCTTTAATGGTCTGTCTTGATACATACACTGGTAAGGTCGTCGTCTTTGTGTGGGAAACGGTTCGTGCTGCTCGATGACAGACTGACTGGTTTCTATCGTTACCTGTAAAGTGTTTCTTTAGTTCAATTTTTACTTTATTCTTTGTTTTTATTGAGATGGTGGTCAGACTGAATTGCCCAGCGTTTTCTGAAGCTCCGTGCTTCAGTCTGTGTTTCTACTCGTTAAAGTGACGCTCACACAGAGACGGGAGGTGACCCTCAGCGCTCAGGGCAGTGACATACGTGTTAAATCTATGGTTCCTTCAGTCGTAAAAGTGGAAAATCTATATAAAAATCAATAGTGTTAAAAGACCGAGCCAACTCTGCGCCGCTGCGGTCACACCCCCTCATGAACGCAGCTGACCTAGATCATTCCTGTTCACGCCCAATTTGATTGACTGCAAACAATCAGCGTCTAAAGTGTCGATAAGCCTCGACTCATTCTCAAAGCTCAGAGTAATCGCTCGGTCTCACAAATGTCCTCGAAGAATGTGAAACGTGACCAAAGTGTTTGTGACTGCAGACGACAGCGAAGCCGTTTTTGTCCCGCAGCAGTGGAAACGCAATCTGTGAAATCCAGACCGTCGTACAGAACACGAAACGGTTTCACAGCGCGGCTCCCCGCTCACGTCCTCAGAGCCAAAATAAACTCATCGTCCAGCAGCAATCACATGACACGGTCTGCGCTCCCACCACTGTACATCTGTTTACCACTCATCTGTACACATCTGTACGTAACTGTTCCCACCTTCTATGCTGCCCTTATCTGTATGCAATCTGCTCCTATTGCTCTTCTGATTAGATGCAAACTGCATTTCATTGCCGTGTGTTTATACACGTGTAACGACAATAAATCTAATCGACACATCGTAACGATTTATTAACAGCTTCTAGTGTCACACATTGAAAACAAACAAAAAACCTTTTAGCCTTTGATGTATGAATCACTTCTGTACTACAATACTTCATATTGGCCTCTGTGTTACCAGTTAGTTAAAAACTACTCTCTTACCTCCATTCTTCCTCCTCAACAGACGATTATTTTAAAACCCTGGCTTCAATTTTCACCCTCGGTCAGTCACAGAAACGTGACGGGGATGACGCGGAGTCAGAGTGAGATCACCTATGACAGCAGAGGCCTTTGAGTGTTTGGTAAACAGACACCCCGGTGCTCACATGCACACGCCCAGCCGGGTCCGGCCCCTCTGTCGTTTAGCTCAGTGGGCCAATAGGAGCGACGGCAGCTGTCTCTCTGTTTGGCAGCGTGTTCGCGGACGCTAAGTGTGCGTATGTGTGTTAGCGGAGGACGGCTGTTCAGATCATAACACAGCTGGACTGAGGAGATTTCTTAATGTTGGAGGCGCACATGCAACTAAAACCTAAATAAGCGACATCGCCGTCACAGCCTCAGCTTTCCTTCTTCTTTGCTGCTCCCTTCGAACCTTTTCCTTCTCTCCCTCTCACATCGTTTCCAGAGGTTTTACGTTCCCCTCTGTTGTCGTGTCATTACTGCCGATGCCCTGGGTGCTTTGTTTTCCTCGTTTCCTTCTCCCTCCGTTTCTGCCGTTCGCCGCGGTTCTCTTTGTCCACCTAATGCTGCTTTGTCCTTGCCTCAAAGCACCCTGGGAGGTTGGACACGAGCAGAAACAAAAGGCCAGTCTGCTGGTCTGGCACACAGGACACTGGCCTGCACCGGAGAGGTCAAAAGGTCACAGAGTTCTATGAGCACTGTGTGGATGAAGGATTGTTGAGTTCTCAGTATTTCTCCCAGATGAGAGCGCTCTGCCGCCAGCTCGGCTTAAACCACAAAGCTAACTGTGCGTGTGGGGGCGGGGCGGGGAAGGAGAACCAATCCAACCCACCAAAATACAAACTTAGACAAATGTACAATTAAAATTGAATTTAAAGCATTCTGCTTTAAATTTCAGTCTCTGTGCTTCATTTTTACTATATCAGCATTTTTATTTACTTGTGTCGCAGTTCATTAAGATAACTGAGTGGAAACACCCTGTGAGGTGTGATCAAAACAGTCCACCAGTGGGCCTTAATGGATTCAAGGTCTCCCATTCAACCCATGCAAGGTCACCCACATGACCACAGGGATTAAAGTGCAGCTATTCTCAGATCATTCCCCGGAAGTCCAGTTCTGACCACCTGCAGTCTGCGGCTTCTCCACGGACCTTAAATTACATTTTACTGCACACTGGCCTCAATTTTAATTTGGCGGGTCATCTCTAGCTTTGACCACAATTTTCTGCAGCGGTTCGAATAAGAAACATCAACTGAGGGGCAAGAATTTGCATTTTTCCACAGCATGTCTTTATCCTGTCTTCCTTCTCTCACCCCAACCAATCACAGCAGATGGCCCCGCCCCTCCCTGAGCCTGGTTCTGCTGGAGGTTTCTTCCTGTTAAAAGGGAGTTTTTCCTTCCCACTGTCGCCAAAGTGTTTGCTCATAGGGGGTCATATGATTGTTGGGTTTGTCAGTCTGAAAATATTGTCTGACATTAAACCGTCCGTGGCACAAAAAAGGTCGGGCGTCTACGATGCAAAGCGCCTTGAGGAGACTGTTGCTGTATAAATAAAATTGGATTGAATTTTTGAACTCTGATTTCAACTCCCGTTTATTCAGAGTGCAACTGATTTGTATTGTTCGGCAGAAATGGGATTAACTGTGGAGCAGTCTATTCACCACATTTGTTCTACTTCCTGAACAAAAGCTCACCAGAAGAGATCCAGCATAGCTTGCACAAATACCCGTGGTGGGGGGGACTACTGACCTCTGTCTGCCTGACTATATTTAAATAAGGTAACGTTCTTTGATTCTTGAACTTTCTGATGACACCTTGTACTACCCTTGAACTTCCTGAGCCAGCGGTTCCCTCTCTGACTCCTCCGGTCTGCACGATGAAGCATCCTTGGGTTGGACACTGAAGCACAGTTTCCTCCGATGCATCCACGAGTGCACGATTGCTAAACACATCACTCGTATGCATGTATGACTGTGTGCTATGAATATAATAAAGTGTTTTGTTCCCGACCACACACATGCATCTAGCATATATAACATGAAGAGCTGTGTTTTCGTTCCAACTCATGGTGCTATTGTGTAAAACGACGAATGTCACATAGAAGAATTTACAAAAAGCCACCGTTCACTTCAGTTTGGTCACCGGCTCGATTCCACTCATTGTTTTCTGATTTATGGAAGCGTTTTTGTGGTTGGGTGTACCGCAAATGACTCCAAGTACTCCGTGGGAAAGTGAGACTGACTGTCACTGCATTTAGCAAACATCCCACATGTGGTCGTGGACGGTTTGGATCTGACGTACCCCACGTCACCGGGTCACACACTGCCACAGCCAACGACCAGAGCAAACTCTCCCGTCTATGTGAGAACTGCCCGGTGTACGAGGACTGAGTTCCTTCTAGCAAAGCGAGCGCCTCTGCTGCTGTACCTTGTCAAAGTCTTCCTGTGTGGCTCTCATCTCTTTCCAGGTCTTGTTGAGCAGCTGAATGCAGACGCAGAAAAGCTCCTCCATCAGCCGGTCCTGACTGAAGAAGATGGGGTGGTAGTCGGACCCCGTCTCCGAGGCTGTGAACAGACAAAATTAATTAGAGCTCGAACAAGAGCGAGCAGAGATCGCAGCGCGTAAGAGATCAGACTGACGTGGCTCTCCGATCCGAAGGATTTCACACAGAATGAGCGTGAGCTGGATGCTGCTCCTGGCAAAGGGACACTCGTGTTTGTCCTCTCGACTGCTGTTCTCCAAGACAAACTGACGACAGAGACAGAACGGAAACTAAGCTGAGCGTTTATTATGCAGTCACCTGATTTTTGAGCTCACGTAACAAACGCAGCCGCTTGTACTCGATCATTTTTTCATTTAACATGCAGCAGCAGAGGTTTTCTATGTCTAACTAAACTGCAGATAAGTCATGCTCACCCTGCTGTAGGCGTCGGGATAACGTGTGGCAAAGTAATACATGGTGTCCAAAGCTAAGAGACCAGGAGGCGTTCGTGACAAGTCCTGACCGGGGTTGCTATTATTCTGAAAGGAAGGAAGACAAAGTGTCACATACAAACGAGAGAAAAGCTGGCAGACAAACAGTTACCGTGCACGATCTCACGCTTACAGAAAAGCCCAGCTTCCTGAACTCTTTAGCACAGAGCGAACGCCGTCGTTCGTGACTCAGACTGTTCTCGCTTTCTGTCTCGAAGGCTGCCTGCCTCAGACCGTGAAGGATGTCTCTTTGTTCCTGAGGTGAAAGCAGGCAGACACACAGTGGGCTGTTAGAATCTTTACGTTTCTGAGCGCGACAGAACATTAGAAACGGTATTTTATTCATAAGATTTCAGGATTATAAATGTCAAAACATAAATGTGCAGCCGACCGGGCGTGGCTTTAACATGTCTGTGAAGGTCATCGTAGTCTAAGGAGCTCGGAAAGAAAGGCGTCTGGACGTGGGCCTTACTCTTACACCTGAAGAAGCTTCTCGGATGAAACGTCTTCAAGGAAACCTAAAGTCCGGACGCATTTCTTTCCGAGCTCCCTGAAACCTGACCCGCTGTGTTGCGGCTCACCTGGCTGCAACAGTCCAGAGGTGTCCTCATGCGGGGCTCCTGGAGATTCAAGGTAACCGACTGTAGGACATAGAGGTAGTGGGCCATCTCGTCTTGGACTGAACCAGAACTGTGGATTATATTCTGCCAGAGACACACATTTGACATGAATACATTTTA
The DNA here is from genome assembly GCF_000239375.1 of Pundamilia nyererei. NCBI lineage: Eukaryota > Metazoa > Chordata > Actinopteri > Cichliformes > Cichlidae > Pundamilia > Pundamilia nyererei. Next base: position 151,727 of record NW_005187461.1, read on the forward strand.
TATTTCATCATTATTAAAAGAATTTGTGAAACGTGATCGTACACGTGAAGATAATTCACCTTATATATGTACTGACGGACATTCTTCTTAGTCAGGAAATCAAACATATCCTGTAAAACAAGAAGAGCGCGTGTGTCACTGGACTGCAGAGACCTGCTTCTACCACCGGGTGGCGATATAGTGTCGACAGGCAGCGTAGGGCAGGAGGATCAGCCTGAGGGACTTTGACCTCTGTGACGAAATCGCTGCTTGCTGGTACGTGCATCTCTGACTCAACCGCGTTTTTGTTCGCAACTATTTTGCTGATAAGAAGGGTGGGTTTGTTGACCTGATGTAAAAGTGAGGAAGTAACAAAGAGAGCCTGAGAGAAAAGAGCCGAATGAAGGAAGCGTTTGTGCACATGGAGAGAGGAGCAGAGGCGCAGAAAGACTCGACTGTCTGCAGACGGTGCCTGTGGGATTCTGACACGCATGAACAGCAACTGTCCTTCACCCCGAGGCACATGTGCAGCTACAGTCTCCTCAGATTATGAGATAAAAACAAAGAGAATGAAATTATTCCAGGAACAAGTGCAGCTCCGTTCTGCTGTGGCCCAGAACTACAGCCACCTTTCACCTGAGGGACGCCTACATCAGCTACACTAACACATACTTTCAGCCCACAGACTCACAAGGTCACATATTCACACAAAGCATCAAGTTTAAATGTTTTTGATCCTTAAAAGCTGTCACTAGGACACATGTATGAGTATCAGTGAAGAAGCACCTGAATCTGACATCCTGCGATAGAAAAGCCAAACTTTTAAGGTTACTGCTGATGAACAGTGTGCACGGTGCTGCCTGGAGGCAAACACCGAGGACGAACTGCGAGCCAAACTAAAACACCTGATCATCTGCGCGCTTTGAAGTTTTACTAGTGTGGAAAAGAGGAAGTGCATGAAAGGTTTGAAAGTAGCAGAGGCACCTTTCGGTCCAAGTCTCCGGCTGTTTGCAGCAGGGCCATGAGTAAGGCCATGGCTTTGGTTTGTATCTGCTGATTTGTCCTGAAAAAGGTTAGAGACACACAAAAACATTATTTTTACAGCTTTGCAGCCACATGGAAATGCGTGCATGCTCCTTTGACAGATTTCAGTTCTCGTATCGCTACACTCGTGCAGTAAAAACTGGACAGTTTACATATTTAAAACTTCCTGTTACAGAAACAATGCTGTGACCTCGTTGCATTACTCGAACGCGTTTCACGTGACACTATATCTTTGTGCCAGATTAAGCGAAAGCAAATGATGCTGATTAATGATTTTGAACTTTAAGATGCAACAGACACCAAGCGAGTGTGACTTGTTGCGTGATAAACTACTTACACCTGCAGGTGAGCAATGAGCCTCTCCATGGTGATTTCCTGTTTGACCTGCAGGAAAAGGCTGTGGCTGCTGAGCACCATGCTCTCCAGGATGTCCAAGCACACCTGCTGTATCGAGGCGTCCGTCGACTTGGCGTTCACAAAGCCGGCGATCTGAGGGAGAAACGTGAGCTTCAGAAAATCAAACTCAAAAAACGCGCGAGAGGCGTGCGGAGAGCAGCGGGGACCTTTTTGATGAAGACAGAAGAGAGGTTCTCCCATGAAACGATCCCATGATCCATCAGCTCCATGAACCCCGTCAGCGTGTGCGTCATGATCACATTACTCCTGAATGACACAGTAAAAAGAGGCAAGCATGAGACATTCACACGGACACGATCAGTGATGCCGTTGGTGCTTTAAAGTCAGTAACAGTAAAGCGTTGCATCGAACTCAGCCAATCGTGTTGCTGCTACCATCACAGAAAAGAGCTTCAATGAATCAGTCGGTGATATCTGACGAGGATACTAACTCATTAGAGTCTTCTACAATCTTGACCAATAAGAGGTGTCCGTCTCGGCTGATGAACTCCTGAGCAAAGGTCACGTCTGTTGAAACGCTCGCCAGTTCCTTCAGCGAATCGCAGCGCACGCCTGCGTCTGAGCTCTGGATACCCTTGAACAAATCCTCCGCGCAGCGGCCCTGAGTTCATCCACGCCAACGAAACACACACAGAGAAACACACGGGCTCAGAAAAGTCATCCATCGAGCTCTGATGCGACAGTTTAGACTTCTGGAGCTCTAGCTGGTCAGCACGTAGCAGAACGTAGCCTCTCGCTGTGTTAGAGGGAGAAGAAGGTGAAACAGGCTGCAGACTCACCGGTGCCTTGGTCAGACGCAGGATGCAGCCGTTCTTAATGTCCAGACGATTCTACGACGCACAAACAAGCAGGCAGACACGGAGAAAAGGTTTAAGGAGAACACCAACAATAATCTGTGTCTATCAGAGGACTGCACATCCAGGCACAGAGGCTCAAGACGTCAACGAGAAGCTCATTCCTCACATTATCAAAGAATGACTCATCCTGCATATGTACTGTTTATTTACCAAAGGCCAAACAGACCAACGTTAAAACGGGGTTAGCGGGCCGTCTGGGGCTCGGGCTGCTGTTTGCACCGTGACCCTGTTTGGCTTTTAAGTCTAGAGCAGAACATTAAGACTGAATGCACGTGAACACAGATGTGACAAAATATTTCAGCCCAAATTTACACCTCATCTCCAATAAAGCGTCTCAGTCCCTGTTCGTCGTGCCACTTACAAATGAGCCGTGCAGCTTTGCTGCAGCCAAGAGCTTCTGCTGTTCTTCTTCTTAACATTTATTAAGCACAAAGTAAAATCTTTGCAATCGAGTCTGTGTTTTGTGAGGCTGCCACTGGCCTGTGCAGACAGGATGAACCCAGCACGTTAGCGGTTTTTGGTGGTCGGAGAAACAGAGCTCAGAGAAAACCAACGGGCCCTGCCTGGGCTCCAACCCACCGACCACCTGACTGCTGATAATATTAACATGCACATTTCTGAAGTCTGCCACTAAAAGCAGGAAATAATCAGCACCATTATTAGACCGCCTCTGTTCCACAGACTCCTCAAGAAGCCAACCTTAAACTGAAACATGTGTGTTTAACTACGTGATCACTGCAAAAGCCTGAAGCTTACCATCCCTACGCTAACTGTAAAGGAGCTGCAGAAGCCTCGTCTGCATTTTTCCTGATGGGACGATAGTCTTATCTCAGAGCAGGAAAGCTTCAGCAGCAACCTTTCGAGAGGAATCTGAGTGAAGCTGCTTCTCGCTTTAGCTTCTGTTTTTCCTGTTTCACGCTCGTCTTTGATGACTGAGCTCCAGGGAGACGCTCGTAAACGCAGGCGAAGTGCTGACAAAGTAGTGATTCACTGATCTAGTGGCAGAGATAGATGCTTATCTCGTAACCATGGAAACATCTGGAAGGCTGACTCGGGTCTGGTACTTGACGTTTTTGCAGAAACCTGAGCCAACGACAGACGTTTTTGTGTTGACTGTTGCCGACTGACCGATTCGGTGATGTACATCTGCACTCCGTCAGCATACTGCAGGGCGTAGTTCTCGGACCCGGGGAGATTCCATCTACACACACACACACACCAGTGTGACCAATGAAGCACGATGATGTCAAGCAAAACAACCTCCAACCTCCATCGCAGACTTACCCGTCGCACACCTCCTTTATCACAGCAGACAGAGGTTTTTTCTGCAGAGACACAACAAAACAGCACTTAGTCACACATGCATGCAGACGCAGCATAAAAGACACACACCTGCTGCACAACTACTATGTTTCTCTGTCAGGGAGCCGAATTCATGCTTCAGTAATGACATGCTGTTATGGGATCGCGGTTCCACAACTATTCCCGCTGGCTGGAAACCTTGTTTGCTGGGCAGAGGAAAGCTCGCCGACACTCTGTGAACAATGTTGCCCTCGGTGCCCAGAGTCCTCTCTGTACGGAAATAAAAGCCAGACTACTTCCATGTCTGCCTCTCAGCTATCCTGCTATTAGTGGTCAGCCCTGTGGTTACCCTGTCAAAATGTCTTCAGGTTCTGTGGTTGACCCGGTGGACGGTCTGTCATTAGTGGCAGCAAAGAGGGTCAACGAATCAGATGCGTCTGCTGGAAACGCTCGGGCCAATGGGAAGTTTTCCTGGCGAGGTAGAATTGGTCGCGATTTAAAACGAAACTATTTTGTGTCAAGAAAGGCCCAAAGTAACACTCCTGAATAACTTATTGTGACGGTTCCTCTAAGAATAATCCCGATGAGATTATCAGCTGTTCAAATAGTGGGTGAAAGGCGCTGGCTGGGAACCTGGTTAAGCCGACGCTAGTGTGCAACTCGGAGACCTCACAGCCGGCCCTGCTGTACACTCTAGACTTAACTGTCTTGCGCAAGGAAACAACTTCCCCCAAGTTTCTGGGAAACGTATGGAAAACTTCCCCACAATCACAGAAAGCCATCACTGCTATGAAACACTTTTTACTTTAGCTTTCACACTTTATGGCTCATATCAACACAAACCCCAGAACGAGTAACAAGTGTATTAATAACAACACGTTCACGTGAAAGAGTCACTCCCGAGGCACGAGCAAGCAAGAGACAGACCGCAGAGTCCGGTCATGTGAGTCGCCAACAAGAGCGACTGAAAGGAAGCTGAAAACTCACATCGGTGCACGTTCACTGTGCAAATTTGAAGTGAAGGCAGACGCAGGGAGAAAGTGAGCTGCAGCTCTTTCCACAGCATCACTGAGAAACGCATGAAAGGGGCGTGACTTCTGTGATATTATATCAACATGTGCTTCATGAAGTTTGTGTAGGATGCAGCAGGAAGTGGGAACATTTGAGTTTAACTGTTAGTCTTACATCACGTTTACAGTCGGGAGCCGAGTGTTATTCTGACAGCTAGTTTAAACATGTCATGTTATAGCAGCTGTTTCAAACCACAGCGGTAAGGAAGTGGGGATCATCACCATCGACACACACACACGCACGCACGCACGCACGCACGCAC